>NW_005368707.1:588328-592004 GCF_000412655.1 Myotis brandtii | reverse complement strand
CTGGTGGGGGGGAGGCAGTAAGGGGCAACGAGGCTGGCAGGGTGGGGCAGTTAGGGGCGATCAGACCAGCAGGCAGAGGTGGATAGGGGTGATCAGGCTGGTGGGGGGGCAGTTAGGGGTGATTAGGCAGGCAGGCCGGTGAGCAGTTAGGAGCCAGCGGTCCCGGATTGTGAGAGATGTCCGACTGCCAGTTTAGGCCCAATCCCCAGAATTGGGCCTAAACCAGCAGTTGGACATCCCCCAAGGGGTCCTGGATTGAAGAGGGTGCAGGCTGGGCTGAGGGGACCACCCCTTCCTGTGCGTGAATTTCCTAGGTGCACTGGGCCTCTAGTATGGGAAATAAAACCTTCTAACCCCAAGTCTTTTTCCTAGGAGGACCAGATCTGCAGAAATGCCCTTTAGCAGGTTGCAGAAACAGCAGTTGGGGGGCCGGGGGGGGGGCACTCCCGTTTTTCTTTTAAAGAAAAATAAAATAATACTCTCACATTAAAACCACTGGAGGCCAGTGAGTTATCCCTGTTACAAAATTTGTCAAGAAAATGCCTTGGGTAATAATAATTGGCTTTAAAATCTCCAAGTTGTTAAAAAAAAATAATAAATAGATATGACTAAAATGAAGGATTTATGATAAAGCTTTCCAGTGATTATTTTATGCCTAAACATAGTTTTTCAGATTCTCTGATAACTTAAAACTTTGAAGTTTGCTGGGTTAAATAATAAAAATTATTAAATATCAGGGTATCTACACTAATAAAAGAGAAACATGCAAATTGGTGTCACTCCACTATGCCCACCAGCCAATCAGAGTGACTATGCAAATTAACCCAACAAAGATGGTGGTTAATTTGCATACGCAGGCACAGAGCAAAGTCTGGAGTGAAGACTGAAAACTGAAGACTGAAGACTGAAGACTGAAGAGGCTTGGCTTCCCTGCTGCAGCTGTAGCGGAGAAGCCAAGCCTCACTGCGGCCAGACCAAAGGCCTGGGTCCCGAGTGCCGGAGAAAAACTGGTGCCAGCAGCCAAAGGAAGGAAGGCCTATTGCATGAATCTTCGTGCAACGGGCTTCTAGTCCTATATAATAAAGAGGTAATATGCTAATTTGGTCCTAACGGTGTCCAAGTCACAACTAGGCAGAAGCTGGTAAGCAGGGACGGGGGCGGGGACTTCCACCCCCAGCGCTAATATCAAGCTGCCTTGGAGGCGTAGGCTGCTCCAAACTGGTGGGCGAGGACAGGGGCAGCTGGCCAAGCTTGAGTCCAGCTTTGGTGGGGCTGGCGGGAGCCCAAGGCCACCCCAGCCCCCACAGATCCCAGGCTGGATGGTGGCTCAGTGGCGTCTCCATGCACAGCACCCAGGGCAGCTGCGAGGGGTGCGGGGCCTCGCCACTGGCTTTTGCACCACCACTGCCGCAGCTCCTTGGCGGGTGCCCAGTGGCCTGGAGCCGGAGTGGGCGTGCACAGACTGCCCAGCCTGCTAGCACCGTGTGCCCCACCCCGCCCCACCCCAGCCCTTCGCCTGCCTCCAAGGCCCGGCCACGGACTCTGCCCTGTGCTTCAGACAGGGAGAGGAGGGTCACAGACGCTGCCGCCGCACCACCTACGCTGCCGCCTGCCTGGCTGGTAGGGACCAGAGTGTCTCGGGCGAACTGCTCCCGCCCCCGCTGGTGGAACAGGTAGGAGGGTGCTGGGTGCAGGGAGGGGACCTCAGCTGTGGTCCTCCCGGTGCTGGGAAGGGGCCTGGCCTGGGCCCAGTGGGGAGCCCAGGAAGTCTGGCTGAGCAGGCACGGGTTCATACCAACTGTTACTCTGCCATCTTCCTCCAGCTCTTCAAGCTAGCCCCCCTGCCCCACCTGCCCAGGGGAATGGGCTCCAGGTGACCTCCCTGAGCGCAGACTGTGGGTCCAGAGACTCAAGGAAGAGTGCTCAGGGGGGCCTGGGAGAGGGCCAGTGCAGAACTACCAGGGCAGAGCTGCTTTGGTGTCTTGGTGAACTTTGTAACCAACCCAAGGAGGAAACCGAGAGGGGAGAGGCCGGGAGCTGTGGATTCCCAGCACTTTAGTCACTTGAAAACAGCCCCTCTTGGAATGCGAGGTGGCTGTATTTTCAGCTGAGAAGTGAGGGGGCTGACCACCACCATTGCTGGGCTCCAGTCGGTCCCAGCGTCCACCACAAGAAGGAAAAAACAGAGGAGGGGCCCTGAGGAAGGGAGGACAATTGAAGGAAATGTATCTAGACTTTCCCCATCCCTCTCCCTCTTTCCACTGCCTACAAAAGCCCGAAGCCTGGCCACAGTTCTGTCTCCACCTTTTAGTCTCCTGTTCTCCAACCACAGAGGAAAAAAATAAGGAAGGAGTCCATGCTGCCTCCAGAAAGTATCTATATACCTGATCGGCCAGCCTCCCGCAGCAGAGGGAGGCCAGACTGTGGCTTAGGCCCGCTCCCCATGGGGAAGGGGCCTAAGCCGTTAGTAGGACATCCCATGAGGGCTCCCAGACTGTAAAGTGGGGGCAGGCCGGGCTGAGGGACCCCTCCCCCTGCCCCCCCGTTCATGAATTTCATGCACCGGGCATCTAGTTTTGAAATAACAGGATACTGAAATATTAATTAATCTGAGTTTGCCTACTTTTGGATTTTTATTAGAGAGAATCTAGAAGATAGATTTGAATCCATTAATGAATGTGAATTGTATTTTACTTGAATTATCGTATTTTTCCATGTATAAAATGCCCCCCACTTTTCCAACCCAAAATTAAGAAATCAATATCCTATATGATAAAACATAAAACATAACAGCGACCATTATGGTGGAATGACCAGAACGACCAGATGACCAACCAAAAGCTATGATGCCACTGACCCAGACCTTGCTGTCAGCACCCTGACAGCCCCAAATCCTTCATCTGCACCTCGGACCCTGAAAGGAGGGAGCCCGATACCTGCACCCTGGACCCTGACAGGAGGGAGGAAGGAATATATCTAAAGACCAACTATTGGCACAAAGTACCTCTGGAGCCAAAAGAAGTTGACATTGGCGACAAGATGTATCTGAAGACTAACTATTGGCACAATGTAGCTCTACAGCCAAAAGAAAGCAGCTTCGTGAACAGAGTATGTCTAAAGACCAACTATTGGTACAATATGCCTCTGAAGCTGAAAGAAGCCTGCAATAGTGACAGAACGTATCTGAAGACCAACTATTGGCACAACATACCTCTGTAGTGGAAAGAAGCCAGCATCATCGACAGAATATGTCTGAAGAACAGTCATCGACAAGTACTACCAATACTGGTAGGAACTGCCTTCACAGTGAAAATGGAGTAAATGAGGATGCAATTATTGAACATAGTTGTGGTGGAATGACTGTTAAATATCAATTTTGCCTATCACTAAATTTCTCCAGTGAAAAACCATATGATGAAATTTACTTGATGTTGTAGCAAAGGTAAAGTTTGTCCAAATAATATATAGTTTCCAGAATACCAGACATATTTTTAAAAAATTAATGATAAAGAAAGATTCTGACAGTAAAAATTTCATGGAAAATATTTCTTCAATAAATAGTTCTTTTGCTTCAGTGGGTGCAAATATTGCATCACCATCACGATATGGGCCATACTGTTTTAGAATACACGGACAAGTTTATCACCGTACTGGAACTTTACATCCTTCGGATGGT
>NW_005368707.1:567802-588311 GCF_000412655.1 Myotis brandtii | reverse complement strand
CTCAACTCTATATTTTGGATACAGCTGAAGCTACAAGTAAAAGATTAGCAATGCCAGAAAACCAAGGTTGCTCAGAAAGACTCATGATCAACATCAACAACCTCATGCATGAAATAAAGGAATTAACAAAATCATACAAGATGCTACATGAGGTAGAAAAGGAAGCCCAATCTGAAGTAGCAGCAAAAGGTATTGCTCCCATGGAAGTAACACATTGGTGATTAAATATGATCCTAATAGTGATCCAGGTATATATAATTATCCCTGTGTAACTGAAGTTGCCATCATATTCAGAAACGAAGATAGAGAACTCCTTTTGAAAGGGACTTGCTCATTCATTGTAAACCAGATTCCAATAATCTGAATGCCATTAAAATGAAACAAATCAGTATCCTGTTTCCTACATTAGATGCAATGACATATCCTATTCTTTTTCCATATGGTGAAGAAGGCTGGGGAACAGATATTGCATTAAGACTCAGAGACAACAGTGTAATCGACAATAATACTAGACAAAATGTAAGGACACGAGTCACACAAATGCAATATTATGGATTTCATCTCCCCGTCTGGGACAAGTTCAAGCCTATTTTAAATGCAGGGAAATTACCTCAATGGTATATTGTCGATTCATATTCAAAAATGGAAGACAACTGAATGAATTTCATTAAAGCAAACCAATCTAAGCTGAGAGTTGAAAAATAGAGTGTTTTGATGGATTATCTCACATCTAGATCTGAAAATGATAATGTGCCGATTGGTAAAATGATAATACTTCTGTCATCTTTTGAGGGTAGTCCCAGAAATATGTAGCAGCGATATCAGGATGCTATGGCAACTGTAACAAAGTATGGCAAGCCCGATTTATTCATAACCATGACATGCACCCCCAAATGGGCAGATATTACAAACAATTTACAATTCTGGCAAAAAGTTGAAAACAGACCTGACTTGGTACCCAGGGTTTTTAATATTAAGCTGAATGCTCTTTTAAATGATATATGTAAATTTGATTTATTTGGCAAAGTTACAGCTAAAATTCATGTCATCAAATTTCAGAAATGTGGACTGCCTCACGCTCACATATTATTGATATTAGATAGTGAATCCAAATTACGAACAGAAGATGACATTGACTGTATAGCTAAGGCAGAAATTCCGGATGAAGACCAGTGTCCTCATCTTTTTCAAATTGTAAAATCAAATATAGTACATATGGACCATGTGGAATACAAAATCCAAATGATCCATGTATGGAAAATGGAAAATGTTCAAAGGGATATCCGAAAGAATTTCAAAATGCGACCATTGGAAATATTGATGGATATCCCAAATACAAATGAAGATCTGGTAGCACCATGTCTATTGGAAATAAAGTTGTTGATAACACTTGGATTGACCCTTATAACCCATATTTGTGCCTTAAATACAACTGTCATAAATGTTGAAGTCTGCACATCAGTTAAAAGTGTCAAATATTTATTTAAATACGTCTATAAAGGGCATGATTGTGCAAATATTCAAATTTCTGAAAATAATATTATAAATCATGATGAAAAACAAGACTTTATTGACTCCAGGTATGTGAGCCCTCCTGAGGCTGTTTGGAGACGTTTTGCAATGCAAATGCATGACCAATCTTATGCAATCACAAGATTAGCTATTTATTTGTCAAATGATCAGAATTTGTATTTTCATACCAATGATTTTGCTGAACTTATAGATAGGGCTAAAAGGCTACTTTGATGGCTTGGTTCTTATTGAATAGAGAAGATTCCAACACGCGTAATTATTATTATTGGGAGATTCCACAAAATTATGTGTTTAATAATTCTTCGTGGAAAAAACACCAAAAGGGTGGGAATAAAGTATTAGATGGACTCTTCACTGTGAGCTTTAGAAAACCAGAATAATATTACCTTAGACTTTTGCTTCTGCATGTAAAAGGTGTGATAAATTTTGCTGATCTGTGAACTGTAGGAGGTCTAATTTATGATACACTTCGTGAAGCTACTAAACATTGAGGATTATTAATTGATGACACTATCTGGAAAGATACAATTGACAATGCAATCATCCTTAATATGCCCAAACAACTATGGCAACTTTTTGCATACATATGCCTGTGTGGATGTCCTTCTGATGCAGACAAATTATGGGATGAGAATAAATGTCATTTTATTGAAGATTTTTGTTGGAAATTACACCAAAGAGAAGGTGCCTGTGTGAACTGTGAAATGCATGCCCTTAATGAAATTCAAGAGGTATTCACATTGCATGGAATGAAATGTCCGCATTTCAAACTTCAGGACTATCATTTATTAATGAATGCAAATACATGTGATGAATTGTACGAGCGACAACATGCAAAGGTTTTGATAAATTCTCTGAATGATGAACAGTTGGGAGCCTTTCAGACTATAAGTCTGCCATCAAAGATCAAACTGTACACCCCAAATGCTTTTTCTTGGATGGTCCAGGCGGTAGTGGAAAAACATCCTATATAATAAAAGGGTAATATGCAAATTGACTCTAACAGGGGAACGACCAGGAATGACTGGTTGCTATGTGCAGTGAGCACCAGGGGGCAGATGCTTAACGCAGGAGCTTCCCCCTAGTGGTCAGTGTGGTCCCACAGGGGGAGCTCCGCTCAGCCACAAGCTGATGGCTGCCAGCACAGCGGCGGTGGCGGAACCTCTCCTGCCTCCTTGGCAGCACTAAGGATGTCCGACTGCAGCTTAGGCCCATGTGGGGAGTGGGCCTAAGCCATCAGTTGAACATCCCCCAAGGGCTCCCGGGCTGCCAGAGGGATGTCTGACTGTCAATGTAGGCCCAAACCCCGGGGAGTGGGCCTAAGCTAGCAGGTGGACATTCCCCAAGGGGTCCCAGACTGTAAGAGGGCACAGGCTTGGCCGAGGAACCCCCCTGAGTGCATGGTATACTTTATAGTATCTTTACAAAGTTTTAATACATTATATTGGAGGTCATGTTGGTACTGTTTTACCCACAGCATCTACAGGAATTGCTGCAAATTTACTTCCCGATGGAAGAATCTTTCATTCCCAATATAAATGACCAATTCCATTAAATGAAACTTCAATTTTTAGATTCAATATAAAGAGTGAAGTTGCTAAAACCGTTAAAGAGGCCCAACTTCTCATTATTGATGAATGCACCATGGCTTCCAGTCATGCTATAAATGCCATAGATAGATTGTTAAGAGAAATTATGAATTTGAATGTTACATTTGGTGGGAAAGTTCTCCTTCTTGGAGGGAATTTTTAACAGCTTCTCAGTGTTGTGCCACATGCTATGCGATCAGCCATAGTACAAATGAGTTTAAAGTACTGTAGTGTTTGGGGATGTTTCAGAAAGTTGTCTCTTAAAACAAATATGAGATCAGAGGATTCTGCTTATAGCAAATGGTTAGTAAAACTTGGAGATGGCAAACTTGATAGCAATTTTCATTTAGGAATGGATATTATTGAAATCCCCCATGAAATGATTTGTAATGGATCTATTATTAAAGCTACCTTTGGAAATAGTATATCTATAGATAATATTAAAAATATATCTAAATGTGTGATTCTTTGTCCAAAAAATGAGCACATTCATAAATTAAATGAAGAAATTTTGGATATACTCGGTGGAGATTTTCACACCTATTTGAGTGATGATTCCATCGATTCAACGAATGATGCCAAAAAGGAAAATTTTCCATCGAATTTCTTAACAGTATTTCTTTCAGGAATGCTATGTCATAAATTAAAATTGAAAGTGGGTGCAATCATCGTGCTACTGAGAAATCTTAATAGTAAATGGGATCTTTGTAATGATACTAGATTTATTATCAAAAGATTGTGACCTAACATAATTGAAGCTGAAGTATTAACAGGATCTGCAGAGGGAGAGGTTGTTCTGATTCCAAGAATTGATCTGTCTCCGTCTGACACTGGCCTCCCATTTAAATTCATTTGAAACCAGTTTCCCATGATGCCAGCATTTGTGATGACTATTAATAAATCACAAGGAAAAACTCTAGACAGAGTAGGAATATTCCTACCTAAACTCATTTTTGAACATGGTCAGTTATATGTTGCTGTCTCTCAAGGTCCAAGAGCTAGTGATATTAAAGTTAAAGTTGTAAATACTTCATTACAAGGGAAATTAGTCAAGAACTCTGCAAGTGTTTTTACTCTTAATGTGGTATTCAGGGAGATATTAGAATGAGTTTAATCAATTTATCAGTCATTGTTTGTATCAATGTTGTTTTCATATCATGTTTTTGTTGTTTTTATATAATGCTTTTGTTGTTTTTATATCATGTCTTTGTTGTTGTTATATCATGTTGTTATTGTTTACTTATTAATAAATCTATATATTATTTTCATATACATTTTACTAATTTTCTTTCACCTCTGACACTTCTATTATAGAGAAAGGGCAAATAGCAATATTAAAATATTTCTTCTAATTAATTCCCTTTCAATGTGCATGAATTCGTGCACTGGGCCACTAGTTTTAAACATAAAACAGAACACATTTTTATTTAGTTATTACCTCAGGTAATGTTTCCATACCAGTACTATGATATTATGCAACATTTCACTTTATTCAGCCTCTGTTGCATCACTGCTCTCTCCTTCATCACTATTAGTTCCAGACTTATCAGTTTCTTCAACTTCTTTTGTATCACTGCTGTCTTCTGAGTCACTGCTTATACATGTGAAATCATCCTCATAAACTGGTGGCATTTTCTGAGCTAACTTTGTTCATGTTCTCATGGCCAACCCTTCTCTCCTTATGAAACTGAGGCACCATTTTGCCTTTCCTATAAAATCAACAATGTTCATTTCTCTTGCAAACATTCTTGCCTGACATTGAATACGCTTGGTTGATACACATAAGCCACTCTGGCGCTGCTCCATAATCCAAGTCTTAAGTCTCTGCTCCAAATTTGCCCATTTTGCTGGTTTTTCTCTTAAGACCTTCTTCTTTTTTGGTATCTTAAGAAGTTGTTCTTCCTGTTTTCTCCACAGTCTGATTATACATTTAGTGGGAGGAGGAGGTCCAAATTGTTTCTCTGCAGCTCTATTTCCATGCTCTTTTGCAGAGTTTATTATATTCAGTTTGAATTTTGCACAGCAAGACAATCGCTTACTGCTATTTATCTTTTGACATCTTTATTGGCTCAGAACGCTCTGGTCCCTGTTGCATCTGCACACTTTCCACCTCCACCTCCAATTACAGCATCAGTTGATGTCAGTAGCAATAAGGCTCATGATTGGAGAAGGCCTGTTTGACAAGGTATGGGCAGCTACACATGGCTCCCTCCTCAGCTAACTTCTATGTATAAGACACCCCTTGATTTTTAGTATAACGATTTTGGAAAAAAATAGTATCTTATACACAGGAAAATATGGTATATCTCTTAAAAATGTGAATGTATAGCTAATCTAAGAAATCTAAGTACTTACTTGTCATCTAAAATTTAAGGTTCTAAGAGTCAAAAATTCTAACTAATTGGAAAGAAATTATATGGTTTCAGTAGTAGAAGGTTTGTGAAGAAAAATCTTAAAAGGAAATTATAGGTAATCTGAATAATGAAATTAGACAAGTGAATATAAAGTAAGCTAATACAGAATTTGTTTAGTACTTTCCCAGTCTGTTAAAAGGGAAAAAGTTTTCCCTGTATTTGCCTAGGAAGCAAATGTTCTATAAATTATTGAAATAATTATATATTGTGTTATTTTAATCAGGTATTTAATTACTTTAAAAAGTGATCTTAATTGTGGGAACTAAAGTTTTGCTAGCCTATGTTTGTGTTTAATACCCTTTTGTCACTTTGAATGAATATGCAGTCTAATACTGTTTCATAATAATGATGATGATATTTTACCTTTTGGTAAAATAAATTTGACAACCTTCCCAGGGTTTGAATTTTAAGAAAATTTTTTTTACCTAGAATTGGCTTTAGGTCATTCCAATAGGCCAGTGATGGTGAACCTATGACACGCGTGTCAGAGGTGACACGCGAACTCATTTTTTTGGTTGATTTTTCTTTGTTAAATGGCATTTAAATATATAAAATAAGTATCAAAAATATAAGTCTTTGTTTACTATGGTTGCAAATATCAAAAAATTTCTATATGTGACACGGCACCAGAGTTAAGTTAGGGTTTTTCAAAATGCTGACACGCCGAGCTCAAAAGGTTCGCCATCACTGCATAGGCCCTGGAATGCCTCAAGGATTTGTTTTCTCTCTTTATGAAGGGAAATTTTATACTTAAGGTACATGGGAAACTTTGTCAAATAAAGAAATAATAACAGCTCTATTTATATATGCATTTTATTAAAATAGACTAGAGGCCCAGTGCACAAATTCATGCACCAGTGGGGTCCCTTGGCCTGGCCTGCAGGGATCAGGCCAAAACCAGCTCTCCAACATCCCCCGAGGGGTCCCAGATTTTAAGAGGGTGGTTCTCAGGTGATGCACCCCAGAATCGGGGTCCCTCCTCTCTTCTCCCAATATTATGTCACTTTCTCTCTGTATCTGTCTCACTTCTTTCATCTCACTTTATCCTAAGTTTGGCAGTAACTGACCACTTGTGGGCATTTAGCTGCAAAATGCAATTATTTAGCAAATAGGATTTACTTAGCCTGGAATCTAGTTGGCCTGGGGCAGGACCCTGCTCAATGTCAGGCTCCCGCCCAGGTGGAGTCCTGTGGTGGCGGGAACCTCCTTCTTCCCACCTGAGTGGCTCTTTTGCCTCCTTCCCTCCCTGAAGGTTGTCTGCTGGCACTATTGTCCATCCAAAAGGAGGGAAGCTGCAGCTGGTTTCCCAGTCGAGAGTGGTAGGGGGAAAATTCGCTACCTCCACTGGAAATCAATATTAAGCAGATGGGCTATCACGGGTGCCAGACGTCGGGGCCGCAGCCAGTAGGTTCTGCATGTCTCATCATTTAGCTAATTAAGTAAAAAAGTTTGTGTAAGGGCCAGACCCATGATCTCTGCAATGGGCTAGTGGCCCGGTGGGGAGCCAGACCCAAAGTAGGGAGCTAATGGCTAGAGGCCCAGTGCATGGATTCATGCATCGGTGGGGTCCCTTGGCCTGGCCTACGAGGATCAGGCTGGAATCAGCTCTCTGACATCCCCCAAGGGGTCCCAGATTGCGAGAGGGCAGTTCTCGGGTGACACACTCCAGAATTGAGCTCCCTCTTCTCTGATTCTGGGTGTGTCACCCGAGAACTGCAGCTGCCAAGTCACTGAAGCTTGGCAGCTCCTGCATTGAGCTCTGCCCCCTGGTGGTCAGTGCACATCATAGCTGGTGGTCAGATGGTCGAACAGTCAGCCAGTTGCTTAGGGTTTTATATATATAGATTCTGATATGCTTTCATTTGTCACTACTTGTTATCCTATATAATAAAGAGCTAATATGCAAATAATCGGCACGCCCTCTCACCCTCGTGCCCTTGTGCCCGTGTGCCCTCACACCTTGGCACCAGGGGACCTGAAGCCATGCCCCCCAATCGGTGGGGCTTGACAGGGGCTGCGCCCCTGCGCCCCCCACCCTGTGGGGCTTGACAGGGGTGAGGCCAGCCAGGTCTGGGTCTTGCATGATTTTGAGGCTTGCGTGGGTGGGCAGGGACTTGACTCTGGGTCCTGCGGCGTGCCCCAGACTCTGACAGGAGGGAGATTTTCATATACATTTTACTAATTTTCTTTCACCTCTGACACTTCTATTATAGAGAAAGGGCAAATAGCAATATTAAAATATTTCTTCTAATTAATTCCCTTTTAATGTGCACGAATTTTGTGCACTGGGCCACTAGTTAGTTATAATATTGTGGAATATTGTGTTTTGCATAATGGACAAGATTCCATGTCATTTTAAATTTCTTGTCATTTAGAGACAGTCACTATTTTTGTTATAATGCATTTGGAAAAATGTTACATCACCTGAGGACTCTGAAATTCTCAGATCATCCCCTTTGAACTAAATGAAAATTATTAGAACTCTATAGAGTATCTGAATTTATAAAAGTACTGGCAGGAAAAATCAGGAGAAACAAATTTTGATTATGGGACAGAGTGAACTAAAAATAATCATATCACTTTTGTAACTTTTGTTGAAAGTATTGCTGATTCTTAAACTTTTTGCTTTTCAGATATGAGGAAGCATTTTCAGAGCAAATTGGTAAATTATATATTTTTCACCCTACCTGATCCCCTCCAGAATTTGGCAATTCTTGATGAGTGAGTGATGGTCATACATTTCTTTGCATGAATTGAACAAGACCAGTTTCCAATTATGGTTTTATTAACTAAGGCTTTGGAATGTCATGTCTAACATGCCTAGATGTCACCAGAAAGCTTTAACCCTTTGAGTGCCAACCAATATCCTAGGAACTATGCTAAAATTGCCAAGGCATTTTTGCTGATTTTCCTTAGGTGCCATCTGTCAATAAAGAGTGAACTACTAGCATCTAATAATGACACTGCAGGAGGAGCTCAATAGCGCTCCCGGCACTTTTGGCGAAAGACAGGAGGAGCGTGATCTCGCTCCCCGGCACTCTAGGGGTTAAGGAATGAGGTCAATAAGAACACCTTAGAGCAGTGGTTCTCAACCTTCCTAATGTCGCGACCCTTTAATACAGTTCCTCAAGTTCGTGGTGACCCCCAATTTCATTGTTATAAATTGAACATAATTAAAGCATAGTTATTAATCACAAAAACAATATGTAATTATATATGTGTTTTCCAATGGTCTTAGGCGACCCCTGTGAAAGGGTCATTTGACCCCCAAAGGGGTCGCGACCCACAAGTTGAGAACCACTGCCTTAGAGAAAGCCTGGTATTTTGCTTGGTCACGTGGTTCATGGCGGTCTTTCCAGGTAAGGAACAAAGGTTACTTTCCTGAGAAATGGCAAGGAAGGAAGCTCAAGACATAATTGGGGGTCTCAAACTTGTGGAATTCACCCAAGTCTACAGGTATTATTGCAGGCAAGCCTGATGGCAGCTAGGTGACACAGCTTCTTTGCCCTGTGGGACTAATTAAAGCTTAACCATGAGATTCCAGCAAAACACATACTGGTATATTTTTTAAAAGCCTATATAATCATGCTTTTTAAAAGCATGATCTTATTGTGTTCATGCAAACAATCAGACCAAATTGCAACTAGACTTAATCCAGTAAAAAAATCGGTATTAATTTGACTCTTTAATAAAAATGAGGGTTATTTTACAGGGAAAAATTGTGTTTTAATAAGGGATTATTATAATTGAAATGTTTTTTCTTTCCACCAGATGATTTGTTGTAATTCTTGCTGTGCTAACTTTTGCCCAATAATACTAAATTTTATAATACAGTTTGTTTCCACCAGGTTACATACAAGCCCTACTAGCACTTAGAGAATACCACCTCTAGACACCATTTCCACCTCCTTCCATGCCCAGGCCTCATCATACCTCTGACAGAGAGCAAGGATCTCTTGGCTCTGAGAGAAACCTCCATCCCTCCTCAGCATGAAGCAGTTTCAGGAGAGACTCTATGTCCCTTTTCCATGAAAGAATTCAGAGCCAAGATCCTTGAGGGGATGTGTTAGGCAGTTACACAGACATAAGCAGAGCAAGGATGATGGGCCAACCAGAGGAGAAATGGATGGGACCCTGAGACATATTTCTCACCACTCCAACTGGCAATGGAGGAACCTATGTAGAGCGGACTTTTATATATTGCCTAGTAGGAGTTGAGAAACCTATTGCTAATATATAAAACTAGAGGCCTGGTGCATGAAATTCGTGCATGGGGGTGTGTCCCTCAGCCCAGCCTGCACCCTCTGTAATCTGGGACATCCCTCTCACAATCCAGGACTGCTGGCTCCCAACTGCTCACCTGACTGCCTGCCTGATTGCCCCTAACTGCTTCTGCCTGCCAGCCTGATCACCCCCTAACCACTCCCCTGCCAGCCTGATCGCTGTCTAACTGCTCCCCTGCTGGCCTGATTGCCCCTAACTGCCTTCCCCTGCAGGCCTGGTCCCCCCTAACTGTCCTCTCCTGAAGGCCTGGTTGCACCCAACTGCCCTCCTCTGCTGGCCCGGTCACCCCCAACTGCCGTCCCTTTCAGGCCTGGTCCCTCCCAACTGCCCTCCCCTGCCAGCCATCTTGTGTCCACATGGGGGTGGCCATCTTGTGTGTTGGAGTGATGGTCAATTTGCATATTACTGCTTTATTAGATAGGATTATTCTATTCATTTTGGGAAGAAAGTCATAGATTGGGACCTTATAAGTTGGGGGCCACTGTCTGGGAAAAGGATGTAGGGATGTTTTCTCTAAAGATTGCTGCAGTAACTTCCTGAGGTGAATGTCTGACTTTTACTGGGTGTGCTAGTTATTGTCTTCAAGTATCTAATAACTACCATATGAATTGTTCTGATAATTTCACCTTCTCTTATAGTAATGGATATACTAAGCTGCAGGCTGTTGGTTTCTGATATGTGGGGTAACTGTTTATTCATATATCCCTGCCAACAAAATGGTGGGGGGGCGGGGGTTCTTCCTTAAAACAACTGTCTTTATGCCTCAGAAACATCACAGGGTCCGAACCAAAAGAGACCTTCTCATGGCTTTGGCACCAGACTGCAAAGACGATCTCCACCTGTGGAGCCCTGCTGAATATATTGCTTTAACTATTTTTTTGTTTGTTTGTTATGCTGGTAATTGTAGGCTCCCTTAATGTAGATGTGACCCAGCTGGCTTGTTACATGGTAAAAGCCCTGCATGCCACTTCCAGGGCTATACATGGGATAAATCAAGAGCTGAGCCAGGTCATGGAGGCTGTTCTGGAGAATCGGCAATGGAGGAGCCTATGTAGAATGGACCTTTACATCTTGCCTAGTAGGAGTTGGGATACCTATTGCTGTCATGGCCTAACCATAATGGTGAGGAATTTAAAGTAATGGGCTATTTTAATCTTTATGACAATTCTCAATTGAGAGAAAACAACAGTCAACCAATTAGGGAAACCATCTCCAAGGTAAAGCAATGAGAAGGGTTTTTTTCCTTTGGAATTGACTTCAAATGCAGTCCAACAGGATAGGGTCTTTCTTCTAAAACTAATTTCATAGATATGAGATGATAAAAAATAGCAATGGGGAAATGATAGGGGCAGAAATAGAATGTTGGGGAACCAGCTAGAATTGTAAGACATATTAATCATGCTCTGTTAACCATGGTTGTTTTGTTCTGATTAAAGAAGCATATTCTAACCTGGCTGGTAGTCACACTCTGGGCTTGAGAGCTCACCTGGAAATGCAGCCCATTCTCCCTACATGGAGCTGTCTATTATCATGGAAAGATTAACAACTTCACAGCAGAAACCAGAATCTGCAGCCCTTTGAAGATCCCCAGTCCTTTTTGCATATCACTAAGCCTTTTGAAGATCCTAGCCCTTTTTGCATATCACTAAGCCCTTTGAAGATCCCCAGCATTCTGCTTACCCGTTACCTGCCCATTTGCCATGCGCTTTGGCTACTTTCCCATGTAATCTCTTGTCCTTTTACCCAATATAAGCAACTGGCTTATGGTGGGATGCAGAGCAGATTTTTGTGGAGGACCTGCTGTTCTCCCATATTGCCAGCAGTATTGGAATAAATGCTCATATGTGATTCAACCCTGTCTCTGCTTAATTGGCTCTGTAGTGACAGGCAGCATGAACCCATTGTTTGTCCAGTTACAGAACCACACCAGGCAAGTCCTGAATTCCTCTGGCCCTTGATTGTCTACCAGAGGCATCTGTGGCCTCAATCCTAGGCAAGAAGAAGAGGGGAGCTTCTGCAGCTGGGGGGTGCTCTCCATACTGGCTGATCCCCTCTCTCTGCAGATGGCACTAGGGTGGGAAGGGTGAATGGGGAAGGCCCTTTGCTTTAAGTTGGATTGGCAGTTCTATAAGTGAGAAAAGGGGGTGCCAGCCTCCAGGTCCAGTGGTGAGTCCCAGCCCCATCATGGAGGCATGAGTTTGGCTCTATGGTACTGGGACAGGCAATGGGGTCCTGGAGCCCTGGCCACATCCCTCTCTTTCCCCTTCTCCCTCCTCATGCTCTGGGCCTCTCTGTGGCTCTCACAGGGTCCCCGTGTTCCTCAGTCCTTACTTCCACTTCCCTCTCTATTCTCACTGACCAGCAATTGTGTCTTGCTGATTACCAGTCTCTTATACCCTGTGGACTTCCTGCACTTGCTTTCTGGTACCCACACCACTGGCCAGGTAACTGCTCCAGACCCAAATTCATCCCTCCTCAGAGCAAGGTCTCCCTGGGGGAAAAAAGCATAAAATGAGGTAGAAGGAGAAAGAGGCAGGAGAAAAGGAGTGGGGAAAAGAGGGCAGAGGAAGAAAGGAAAATGATTTGCATCTGTGGAGAGAAATATCCGTCCTGGCCCAGGTTTTGGCACCAAGCACTGCTGTTCCACTCCCACCAGGGTTAGACAGGAAAGAGTCTTCAGGGAGACGGGAAGAGAGGAAAATGCCCTCCATCTAAATGTGCCCTGAGTTTGAGTTCCTCAGTGACTCTAAATGAAATTATTTGCAAGAGGAGAGACAGAAAGGGAGCCACCCACCGAAGGGACACAGCAGGCTTGAAGAGGACCAGGCCCTGCCCAGCACTCCAGGAATCGGGAACCTGGACTCTGGAGCATATTGGGAATGCATCAATCTCACCTAAAACAGAACTGAGTTCCCTTTTGAAATGGTTGGCTCCACAACTGTTTGAAAAATCCCCTGGTACTTGAAGACAAATGATCCAAGTCAGGCTGTGCTAATAGGCCCATTTCAGAGCCAGGCAATAGGTGTGACTGATGTGGGACCAAGGCTCTATCCTGGGGCCCATCAATCATCACCCCTCAGTGCAATTCCCTAAGGGCCACTAGGCCTCTCTGACAATATTGTTATCATTAGAACATGACTGTGAAACTTGCAGAAATAGGAGGAGTGGCAGAAAACACCCATGAGCCCGCATTGCCCAAGTGCAGGCCAAACCTCCTCAAGGCCCTGTAGTGGGCTGAGCAGGTCTCTGTCCCTGAGGAGATGCTGCAGGGAACATTCCCTAATGTGGGAGCAGGACCCCCTCAGGTGGGAAGAAAGAGGAGAGCTCACCTAACTGGCTCCACATGACCATCACAGTGTGGTTTACACTGATAGCCCTCCACGGATATCATGTGAATTCAGCCAAAGGCATCTGCTGACAAGAAAATATTTTTCATTTTTACCTCAGACTCTCACAGCTAAGATGGGTGAGGAAGTGTGATGTTTTGCTCTGGGCCACGACAGCTGGGAGTGTCATAGCTCTGAACACAGGAGCATTTGGGGAGCCCCAGAGACAGGAGGAAAGCCTAGCCACCGAGATGGGGCGCTCCCAGCTGCTGCAGCTGACGAGCTTGGCTAGAGAAGGATTATGCACCTGTTTAATCTGGAGAGAAGGACTGCAAGTTATGGCTGTTTTGCTCTAACACACCCCTTTAAATATTCTAGGAATCCAAATGCAAGAGGAAAAATAAACCACTTTGAAGTTCCAGGCAATGGGGATGTGACAGGAGTGGGGTCCAGGTACAGCTGGACAGTCTGGGTAGCACTGGTTCCTCTCCTGGCCACATGGGGTTTGGGAAGGGCAGAGTGCCATGCCGCGCCTCCCCAGCCCTTTAATTGGGTGTGTCTAGGCATCAGTTGGTCCTTGGATTTGCAGGAAGTGCAGGGAGAGAAGAGTGGTGTTTCAGGTTGCAGCTGCTGCCCGAGGGAGGGAGGATTGAAGAGCCTTCCACCTGGGTGAGTCTGGTGGAGTGATTTCCTCAGAGCTCAGGTCACCCTGAGTCTCTAGTAAAGCAAACTCATCATACATGGTAGTCACAGGGCACTCACTGCTCTGAGTGCTGTAGGTGTGTTAACTCATTTAATCCTCACAACAAACCTGCAGCCTGTGTACCATTATTGCCCATATTATAGATAAGAAAACCGAGGCACAGAGACATAAAGTAGCTTTCCCAAGTTACTTAGGAAAGAAGCAGCAGGGCTAGGATTTGAATCCACAGTCTAGCTCCAGAGTCCCTGCTCTTAACCAGGATGTGCCACTGTCTCTTTAACTGCATTTTAAAACCAACTGTTCCGCCCAAGAGGAGTTTGGCAGACCACAGCCTGCCCATGCTAGCACTCACCCCCTGGAAGGTTCCCCAGAGTCTGTGACTGGCTTTCTCCCTTGGATGGAGCCATCCTGCACACTTGCACACCTTCCCAGCCCAGGTCCTGACAAAATCATCCCAGAGCCTGTTTCCTGTGCTGTTCCCCATCTCTGGAAACAGAAGAGTTTTACAAAGCTTGGATGCCATTAAAAAGCAAACACTGGAACAGTATCCACAGCCTCCCACTGGCCAGTCCCAGGGTTTATTGTAATTCATGAGTAACTGAGGTCTTCAGCCCCTGCAGCTCCTGAGCCAGGGGAATTGCTCCTCTTACCTTCCTGGGAATCAGACAACACCCCCACCCCCCCACCCCCACTTCCTCAAAGCTGTCTTCCTTTTCCTGAGGCCAGAGCTAGTCTTCTCTCATCAGAACCCTTCTCTCATCAGAAAGGGCCTCCTGGATCCAAACTCACCTTCCTATCTGCTGAAAATGTCCTTATTACTGAAATCTCAGGAATATGTCTCTCTCTGTTTCCAAATGATTCATCCAGCCTCCTCATTGTTACCAAGACTTATCTTTCCTAAACACAAATCAGATTAAGTCTCTCCCCTAATTAAAATAGTTTCAAATCTGATGGGCCATCTGCCCACAAGAGATCATACTAATGTCTTACGAGGCCCTCTGCAGTCCATTCCAGACCACTGGCCTCTGTCTACTTCACCGAGCCAGAGCCAGAGGCCATCAGTTTTTCCAGGCATTGGTTATGTCACTTTCCCTGCTCATGACTCCTTGCTGGGTATACATCTTCTACTCATTTCTCAAAGCCACATTCAAACATCTCCTTCCAGGGCTACACTCAACCACCTTTCTCCAGGGGCAAAAAAAAAAAAAGGCAACAAAACCTTTGCACATACTTCTATTATATCCCCTGTATCATGTTATCCTCACTATATGTTATGTCTCCCCACTACAATGAGCTGCTTAAGAGAAGGTGGCTCATCTTTGTATTTCCAGCACCTGGTACCAATAATGCTGTTAAAATGCAAGTATGTGGGAAAGAGAATACATTGAGCCAATAATATCCATTAACCTAACAATACAAATGCATTTCTTGAGTTAGCTCCAGCAGAGAAAGCATTCTGAGAGACTGACTACTGCATGTAGGAGTTTTCATGTGACATGCAGGAGACTCTGAGATAGTCTTGCCCAAGGAGGCCAGAGACTCAGGCATGGGGTCTGGGCCCCTGAGGGAGCTGCAGGAATCTGGCAAGTTTTAGGGCTTTACAGATGGGTGGAAACCAAACATTCTTAGCTTGTGGTTTCCCCCAGGCCAGCCTTGCCCAAAGGAACTCGTTCTGCCTCTCAACTCATGTATCCTAGACTCTGCCTCTCCCACTGAGGCTTAATCCTGGCCCCTAGCATCCCCCTCCTGACTGTCCACGAAAGCAGCCCCTATCCACCCCCTCTCAGTCCATCACAGGTAACTCCCGTCATTCCCATTTTTATCTTCATCCATGGGCAGCATCTGCTCCTCCCTGCTGCCTCTACACCAGGTCCCTGTTATCTGGAGGTTATTGCAGCTGCCTAGCTGGAAGTACTGTAGTGCTATAGAAAATACTACCTTTGGAGTCAAATAAATTTGAGATTAAATCCTGACTCAGACCATCTAAATTTCCTCATCTACAAAGAGGTGATAATGAACCATTTCTGAGGATAGGTGTGAGAAGTGGAGATAACACATGTAGAATATCAACTAGCAAACAGTCGGTGCTCAATACATGGCAGCTCTGGGTCCAGTAGCCCCCTTGCTCTTCCCTTCATGTTGGTGAACAGTAGTTAACTATCATGTTAGGTTTATGGGCTCCTTTGTCTTAGCTCATGTGGGGTACGTCCAAGTACCTGTAAGCTATAGCATCCAAGGCATGAACATGCAAGATGCTGAGCAGTCCTGAGCAGGACAGAGTACAAGATCATTTTTGTAAGAAAAAAAAATAAAGTTATACATATAATTGAATATGCCTAGAAAACATTTAGAATGATAAGTTTCAAAGTGTTAACAGTCATTGGTCTATGATAATTTTTTTCTTTGTGTTATGAATTTATCTACCCCTTATATCACAATGAGTGTACATTGAAGAACAATAAGAAAAAAATTAAACAACATGTGTTAGAAATCTACATGTAAAGTGGGCCTTAAATTCAAAGCATCATCTGGGATTTGCATGTCAAGAAAACATGGTTTACATCTGCGGGTGGCCATGGCCTCCATATGGAAGAAATGAGGGTAGTTGAGCATGTTCCCACCCGAGGGAGGTCACTTGTGGAGAGAAGGCAAACACCACTCCCAAAATAGAGGCTTCCCAATAGCTATTACATAATCAATGAGTTTGTAAATTTGACAGCATTATCACTTAAAAGAAATTACCCATTACATTTGTTGTATTTTGGATTTTTATTTTCAAAATTAAGTTACATTTTTAATCCATTTGGTGAGTTTAAAAAAACACTCTAGAAACATTTTCTGAGACAGCCATTTCTGCAGTTCAAACTCTCATTTCCCTGAATCTTTCTACTTTGTAAATTTGCACATTAGTTGATTTTCCTGCAGCAAGAAAGGCCTCCACATACTAATAGAAACTTGTTCTAGCAGTAAAAATGCCACCACATTTATTTCAGAATAAAATTCTGACACTATACCTCCTTCCTTGGCATTGACATACTGGAATACACTGCAGCAAGGGAGATGATGACATTTCTGTGTCTATGAAAAGCATATGAAGCAATTTTATGGTGCAGTTTCTCATCAGGCCTGCTTAGAGTTAGGACAATATACTAAATTAACTCTTGACAGCGTTTTCCACTTTACAAGCCTATCAAAGTTATTGTAAAGATGCCTTTTTTCCTTTTTTGTAGTTCCCTATCTCTTCATGAAGAAGAGATTACACAAAAATTCGGCTTGAATAATTTTAACACAAAAATCAGCCATGTTGAGGTACAAATGATTCAAAATAAGAGTTTTAAATAATAAAAATATACTTACAAATGAAAATTTTACAGTGTAAAGTAGTTTTAGGGTTGGTTAATTCAACTGTGCAATTACTTCATCAATAATTCCAACTCTTTCACTCTTTCTGCTCTGCTATCTGTGACATTTTGCTCTTCTCCTCATGGTCATAGGATGACTGCAACAATTTAGAATCCTCAAATCCTCAAAGAGAAACATAAAAAAGCCTATTCCTGAATCAATCACTGATGAAAAGAATGGATTTACCATGATTGGCTGGGGAAGAAGGCCTTCTTCTTCAAAACGATGGTCTTAAGCCTTGAACAACATCAGGGATTGGGAAGAAATAAGGGAAGAAGGAAAGGCTAGATGGTGGGTAGTCTACTACCAAGAGCTGTCTCTAAGGTAAACATCTACACTAATAAAAGAGAAACATGGTAATTGGCGTACGACCGCTACCCTTTTCATTGGCTAATCAGTGAGTATATGCAAATTCCCCCTCCACGGGCCTTGCTCTGTGTGTGACAGGGTAGAGCCATAAACTCTTCATCGGCCCTGCCCCGAGTGTGACAGTGGTGGCGCCCCAACCCCCTGATCGGCCCTGCTCTGTGGGTGATAGAGGGTGGCGCCCCAACCCCCCTCCACGGGCCTTGCTCTGTGTGTGACAGGGTAGAGCCATAAACTCTTCATCGGCCCTGCCCCGAGTGTGACAGTGGTGGCGCCCCAACCCCCTGATCGGCCCTGCTCTGTGGGTGATAGAGGGTGGCGCCCCAACCCCCCTCCACGGGCCTTGCTCTGTGTGTGACAGGGTAGAGCCATAAACTCTTCATCGGCCCTGCCCCGAGTGTGACAGTGGTGGCGCCCCAACCCCCTGATCGGCCCTGCTCTGTGGGTGATAGAGGGTGGCGCCCCAACCCCCCTCCACGGGCCTTGCTCTGTGTGTGACAGGGTAGAGCCATAAACTCTTCATCGGCCCTGCCCCGAGTGTGACAGTGGTGGCGCCCCAACCCCCTGATCGGCCCTGCTCTGTGGGTGATAGAGGGTGGCGCCCCAACCCCCCTCCACGGGCCTTGCTCTGTGTGTGACAGGGTAGAGCCATAAACTCTTCATCGGCCCTGCCCCGAGTGTGACAGTGGTGGCGCCCCAACCCCCTGATCGGCCCTGCTCTGTGGGTGATAGAGGGTGGCGCCCCAACCCCCCTCCACGGGCCTTGCTCTGTGTGTGACAGGGTAGAGCCATAAACTCTTCATCGGCCCTGCCCCGAGTGTGACAGTGGTGGCGCCCCAACCCCCTGATCGGCCCTGCTCTGTGGGTGATAGAGGGTGGCGCCCCAACCCCCCTCCACGGGCCTTGCTCTGTGTGTGACAGGGTAGAGCCATAACCTCTCCATTGGCCCTGCCCCGAGTGTGACAGTGGTGGCGCCCCAACCCCCTGATCGGCCCTGCTCTGTGGGTGATAGAGGGTGGCGCCCCAACCCCCCTCCACGGGCCTTGCTCTGTGTGTGACAGGGTAGAGCCATAACCTCCCCATTGGCCCTGCCCTGAGTGTGACAGGGTGCAGCGCCCCAACCTCCTGATCCGCCCTGCTCTGTGCATGACGGGGCGGCGCCCCAACTCCCCAATCGGCCCTGCTCTGAGCCTGACCAGGGGCTGCACTTAGGGATTGGGCCTGCCCTCTGCCACCCGGGAGCAGGCCTAAGCCAGCAGGTCGTTATCTCCCGAGGGGTCCCAGACTGCGAGAGGGCACAGGCCGGGCTGGGGGACCCCCCTCCCCCGCCCCCCGAGTGCACAAATTTTTGTGCACCAGGCCTCTAGTAAGATTTATAATTGACAACACTAAATGCTAGAAGACAATGGAGAAATTCATTTACACTCCTGGGTGAGAAATATTTTAAACCTGAAAATCTATACCCAGCCAAACTATGAATCAAATAGGAAATAAAAATAATACAGTTCCAGGTAGAAAGGAATCCGAAAGTTTATCTTCCATAAACCTTTCTAAAAATTAAAAAAGCATTTGAAAATGTGTTCTATTATAGAAAGTAGGAATCCAAGAAAGAGAAATATCTGTGATCCAGGAAAAGTGCAATTCACCTAAGAGTTCAATGACAATAATATTAGCTCAAAAATCTGCAACAGGTCTGGGAAACAATAGGTCAAAATTAAAATGAGAAGTATCAAACCCTAGCCAGTTTGGCTAGTGGCTAGAGTGTCCATCTGTGGACTGAAGGGTCATGGGTTCGATTCCTGGTCAAGGGCATATACCTTGGTTGCAGGTTCCCCAGCCCCAGTAGGGGCACATGTGGAAGGCCACCAATCAATGTGTCTCTCATGTCGATTTCTCTCTCTCTCTCTCTCCACTCTCCCTCCCATACACTTTCTCTAGAAATTAATGGAAAAAATATCCTTGGGTGAATATTTATAAAAATTAAAATAAAGTCTGACCAATGAGCAACAACCTTATTTTTAAAACTCAAGCAGTTTTCTTTAAAATAAAAAAATAAATAAATAAAATGAGATATATCAAAAAACTCTACCATATATGCCTTCAAAATGCAAGTGGATTCTGTTACACAATTCTATGATTAGAAACCAATAAATTTTTAGTTAGATAAAAGCATATCAATATGTCAATAATAAAAACAAAACAGCTAGAAATTTCAGGGAAAATAACCACACAACATCACAGTACAAATATGAAGTAGAATAAAAAGTGGCATGACGTTGAGCAAATGATTATAATTGTAAAAAGAATCAATTTGGGAAGATGGCGGCGATATAGGCAGACGCGTCCCAGGTCTTGTCCCGCAGCAAATAGAGTAAGCAGCTGAAACTAATAACACCCACCCCGAATTGGCGAAATTACTCAGCTGGTGAGACAGTTTGCAGCCGGGAAGGGCAGAGCTCCCCTGGAAAGGTAAAAAACCAGGGATCTGGGCAGGAAACTTTGCCAGACCTCTGAGCCCAGAGGGTCGGAGGGAGACTGAGTGGCAGACAGCCGTGTCTCTTGGGATAGACACAGCCCCTGACTGGCACCGAGGGATTTGAAATTTGGATTCTGTGATTACGGAGGACTGAGCCTAAAGGGGGCAGCCTGAGGAGCTGACCAGATCATGCAGTGCTGGTAAGAGAGGAGCGTTTCCACGGCCGGCCGACGTTTGTTTGTTTCTTTGTTTTCACTGAACCCTGCTCATAGGACAGTTCGGATACAGACACTCACCTGTGCTGAAGAGAAGAAGGTGCCGATGAGTGGAATCTGGGGAGAGGCTGAGGAGAGAGGGGGAGCCGGGGGAGGTGGCAGCGAATCCAGTGCTGAGACACCCCTGGGCCCAGGACTGGG
>NW_005368707.1:553170-561774 GCF_000412655.1 Myotis brandtii | reverse complement strand
GGGGGTAAGAGATCAACTGAAGGACTTGTATGCATGCATATAAGCATAACCAATGGACATAAGACACTGGCGGGTAGGGGAGGCCAGGGGATTGTCAAGGGCGGGGGAAAAAAGGACACATATGTAATACCCTTTGTAATACTTTAAGCAATAAAAAAAAAATGGTCCAGATTGCACGCTGACAGAAGCACCAATGCAATGCAATGTATGATAATGGATCTCTTGGGTGCAGAAAAAGTGAGGTCAAAAATTATTATTGTAATTTTAAGCCACTGAGTGTTGGGGTGATTTGTAGATAACCATTATATTTGGGATCAATATATTTGAAAGCCCTCAAAACACACACACACACAGAATATTCCCCTTTTCCTGGTGTATATATTCTGGAAAGAGCTACAGGCTCCTGTAGGAAGGACTAGAGCAGTGATGGCGAACCTTTTGAGCTCGGCGTGTCAGCATTTTGAAAACCCTAACTTAACTCTGGTGCCGTGTCACATATAAAAAATTTTTGATATTTGCAACCATAGTAAAACAAAGACTTATATTTTTGATATTTATTTTACATATTTAAATGCCATTTAACAAAGAAAAATCAACCAAAAAAATGAGTTCGCATGTCACCTCTGACACACGTGTCTTAGGTTCGCCATCTCTGGACTAGAGGAATATCTACTCAGATCCTTCTCCAAGGAAACTTGCCTATTCTTATATTGGTCTCCAGGGCTGAGAACAGGCTCTCAGTCCTGGACATTGAGACAGGGAGAGCCATTTCCAGTTTGGCTCACACCAACCCTCTGCTCAGTTTCTTGTGATCTCATTTAGTCTAAGTCAAGCATTACCCAATTGGTTTCCTGTTTGCCTTCACACTAGGAACTCCATGGTCCATTTGCCATTGTCATAGATCTCTGTGGGTCAGTGTCCCCATCAGCCATTCTATTCTTGCTATCCATTATGGCAGTTACTTGCCTCTGATGTTTAAGTGCTGCTACCTGGACTCAGAAGTATGGACTTTTGTCATTTGTGTTGATATGGGGAATCCAGTTCCATAACAGTATCTTCTCCCATCAACCATGGCCCAAAAGACAGTCACTGGTGAGTCTATCAGTGGTTACCAGACCTCCTGGTCTTATGTAATAGATTCATTCTAATAGTCACCACTCTAAAGAATGTTGACTCTTCTTTAATACCATACGAGGGCATTTCCAGCACCTCCACCTCACTAACTGTGGGTCATCCTTGTTGCCCTGAAATATTATTTCAATCTTGAAAGCTGCCTTTATGGAATTGTCTTTAGCATTAACATTAAACTACCAAGAAAGTCAACCCCATTGCACTCCTATCTTTGGAGCACTTACTGTAGTACTTGGTTGATTATCCATCTTATATGATAGTTTTAGTTCAGAATGATTTGGGGCCATTTCAGAAATTAAAATCCACCCTCAGATAATTTTTTAAATATAAAATTTGTTTAGTATTTTACATTTTTTAAATTAAATTTTGTATTTTTTTGTTCATCAGGACACTAGAAGAAACATTATTTTTGTCCCCATTTTATGTAGCAGATTTTGTCTCTAATAAAATACACAAAGGAATATATAATTTGCCTAGAAATCAATGATTTTAGAATGCCAGAAATGTTTTGAGAAAGTGTAACATCATTGGCATAAGTCTGCAGTGTCTTAAAGTGATAACTTCAAAGGGGAACCTCTGACATGAGTTCTGGTTCACTAAAATAGTTACATTATTTTAATCACACTCATACACTAATAACCCATGAGGTATGGGCACACATGCAATGCACTAGAACAACTGTTTTGAAATAGTAGAATTATTCCTTCAAGTGAAATCTAACATGAAGTCCAATATGTTATACAAAACTTGGGCTGATTTGATTTAAATGAGGTAGGGTGACCTCATCTCCCTGGCCACTTCCTACTTGCCCTGGTCCTGCGAACCCTAGGGCCTCCATAGTCCAATTAGAAAAACAGAAACTTCAAGTAAGCTGTAGGAAAATTAATTCTGAATGTTGTTTGACTAGGGAAAGTGACTTGTTGAGTCAAAGAGGAAAAAAGGCAATCAATGCAGATAAGCAATAATTTGCTAATGGAAAAATTACAACCAATTAAAATAAGATTAATCATATTTGAGAATTATCATATTTACATCCATAGAGTTCAGAAAGTATAGATGAAATATATTTGCGAGCATCCACAAATATACCCTTCCACACTTATACAACACTGGGGGTCATGACAGAGGTATTGTGTGAGTCTTCTCAACAAATATGGTTCACATAATAAAACGGTGGCACACAGCTCATGGAAATTTGTGAAGGAAATGATTTCCCATTTTCTTTTTTTAAATATATTTTTATTGATATCAGAGAAGAAGGGAGAAGGAAAGAGAGATAGAAACATCAAATGATGAGAGAGAATTATTGATCAGCTGCCTCCTGCACAACCCCACTGGGGATGAAGCCGGAAACCCAGGCATGTGTCCTGACTAGGAATCAAACCATGACCTCCTGGTTCATAGGTCGACATTCAACCGCTGACCCATTCCAGCCAGGCCCACTTCCCATTTTCTGAATAAAGCCTCAAGGGTGGGAGGGGTGGGGCTGGCAGCCTCAGCAGCATGGAGCTGAGGTCACTAGTGGTTCCTTTGGTGGGGTCTTTTTTCAGTGCAAAAAAAAGTGGGGAATTGGTGACACTCTGGTTCACTAAGGGATTCAGAGGCCTCACTGCCATCTCCCCATGGAGACAAGGGTTCTTTAATTGACTGTTGTGAAAACAGCAACTTTTCAGATGGACTGAGAGTAGAAATCAAGACCCAATAAACCTGGCACAGACATGCTCCCAGGAACAAGCTGGAATTACAACTGAAATACGGAAAGTCTTCCTGAATAATCAACGGAAAACTCACAGGAGAGAACCCTGATACCCAAGGACCGAAGGTGGAGACCTCATAGAGACTGATCCTTTTTCTTGAATAATTGGTGTTTATTGCATGTAACATTATTATATTTAAAATTGTTTTTCTTGAAATATTAATGTTTATTGTATGTAACATTATATTTTAAATAAATAAAGCTAAAACAAACAAACAAAAAAGACCCAATAAACCTTAAGAGACACAGTCATGCAATTAGAATCATGAGATTAATTGGCACTCTTTCAGTGCCCCAATTGGGGTGTGGAGTGAGGCAGGAATAGTTCAGTTCTTGGAAGCTGGTCCAGGGGAAAAAATGTTGGCTTTCTAATTTTCCTGCAATGCCTTTATGATCCCAGGTGATAAAATAATGCAAACAAGAGTAACACAGTATTGAGTATTTACCCTGTGCTTACTATGCTTCCTTTAATCTTCACAAAAGCCTTCACGCAAGCCAGGTGCTTAATCTCATTTTACTATTAGTCAAGGAGCCTGAGATCCTAAGGAGACTGAGTGACCTAACTCACAGGCAATAAGTGGCAGGGCTTCAATGCTAACCCAGTTCTTCTGATTCCTGGGTCTGTGTTGTTGACCTTTGCACATGCTGCTTGCTACCCTGGACAGGCTGACTCTGATGGTTTATCTATTTTATTGTGGAAAGTGGAGAGCAGCTGAGTAGGAATAGTCTCCCCAACTCCTCAGCTCTGAGACCCTGTAAACCCCAGACATGAGGATGTAGGTATCAGGCCTAGAGCAGACCACCTATATATCCTGCTCACAAAGCTTCTCACTCTGCATACACAGGAAACTTGGAGAAGCATGTGAAGGGCAACTGACTATGGTGGGCCCGGGGGAACTACAGTGGGCCCCACTGGCTCCTCTCCAGCCCCCCAGGTCACCTCCCTTCTGGCTATTTACTTCTTGGCCCTTTTCAGAACACATTGCAAAGTAAATAGCCATGGACTTTCCTATGAACACATGGATTTTACTACTCTCTTCCTGCTTTCAGGATTTTGAATAGATTTATATGTTTCTTGCAAATGCTAAAGATAAGGCATGGAATGCAGCTCTTATTCCCTCTCTCCCTTCCTCCAATTTTTAGTCCTCTTAATACAGGAATGGGTCAGACTCCACCCATTATAGTTGAATGTGCTATCATAAAAATATAAAAAATTCAAACCATATTGCCAATATCTTCAGAAATTGAGATTTTCCATAGGAGTGGAGAATATTCTGCATTCTACTTTTGGGTATAAAAAAATAGTAGGGGGCAGGAAAAATAGTTACACAAAACATTCATTCCTGTTCAAAAAGTAAAAATAATAATAATAATAATAATAATAATAGCAGCTTTGGGGCTTCGGGTCAAAGAAATATTGTGAGTTTACCCTTCGAATCTCCCTCTGCTTTCCAAATATAGCAGTTATAAATGAAATTTTCTTTACATTAAAAAAACAGGGCCACAATTAGAACCAAAATAAACATATCCAAGGACTAGTAAGTAAACAGACATGCAGTCGAAAGTATTGATATCACAGGTCTGTGGGGCTCCAGGCAGAGAAGGCCAGAGCTCAGTTATAGAGGGAAGTGGGATTGAAAACTGAAAGCTTCTCTTTCCCCACAGAAAACTGAGCCTGGTCCCTGAGAGAGTGAGGCAGGAAGGGCAGAGCATAGCTGGGGAGGAGCAGAGAAGGACTTCACCTGGGTGAATCTGTCACCAAGGAACAGAGTCCCAAGTCAGGAATACAAGCCATATCAAGTGATGGGTGAAGGAAACCACAAAACCAGGGAGAGAGAACTCAGAAACTTCCCAATCCATATGGCCCTGCAAACCAAAGTTCTGAAGGACACAGGGAATGTAGCTCTAAGAAGTCCTCCCACAAACTCAATATCCAGCAGCAAAACCCACTCTCTGTGAATTTTGGTAACAGAGGCAACCTCAAAATGAATTTCAAATGAACACGTTTAAACCCTAGAAGGCCACCAAAAATATTAATAAGACTTTGTGCAACAAAACTAGGAAGCAACTGTCCTGGCCAGTTTTGTTCAATGGTTAAAGTGTTGGCCCGAGGATCAAAGGGTCGCAGATTCGATTCCCGGTCAAGGGCATGTACCCTGGTTGCAGGTTCCCCAGCCCCATTAGAGGCTCATGGGGAAGGCAACCAATTGATGTGTCTCTCTCACATTGACGTTTCTTTCTCTCTCTCCCCCTCCTCTCTCCTTTCCATTCTCTCTAGAAATCAATGGAAAAAATATCCTCGGGTGAGGATTAAAAACAACAAAAAACTAGGAAGCAATGAAACAAGAAAATAGAGATAGGAAAAAAACCAATTAGAAATCTTGGAAAAGAGAAATACAATAATAGAAATAGCAGTTTGTACAGGCATCCTCAGCTCAGTACACATTCACCAGTCTTTCACACACAATTTCATGTCAGAATGTGAGTCAAAGATGCTTGGCATTTAAGAGAGTCTCAAGTGAGTGTGGGGAAAGAGGGGGACAAGGAGAGAGAGGAAGAATGGGAAGCAGAAGGAGTGGAAAAAGGTGAAGATATTGAAGGTGGTGGCACCTTGGAGTCCCCCCTCTCCCACTCCAGCATTATTTAACCTCCCTGGAGCTCCACAGCCTTATCTACACAACGAGGATATAATGACCACCATAGTGTTGTGGTAAAAATGATGGATATTTATATTCTACCCTGAGAATGAGCAGCTTATTAATGACAAAAAGTATATCAACACTTTTTTTTAAACATTGTACTTATTCTTTTTAAGATTTTTAAAAATTGATTTTTAGAGAAAGAGGAAGGGAGAGAGAGACAGATAAAAAAATCAATTCGAGAGTGAAACATCAATCAGCTGCTTCCTTCATACCCCCTACCAGAGATCAAACCTGAAACCTGGAACTGTGCCCTGATCAGGAGTTGAACCAGCAACTTTTTGGTGCATGGGGTGACACCCAACCAATTGAACCACACCAGCTAGGGCTAAAATATTATATTATTATTAATAAAAATGGTACCTTACACAACACCTTCCTTTATTATCAGAGTAGTGTATTCTCTTGTATTCTGGCCATAGAAATGTCCTTTAGATAGATCATTTCTGACTCCTAATAGAGGCTTTTCTTGGCAACTGCCTATGAATGCTTTCCTTTGCTTTTGAAGGCTGCCATTCCATACAGGCTTGAATGACTCAGAATCAGATAGCTACACTGATGTTTCCTTGACTCACTTGACATAAGAAAAATGTTTCAAAGTGACTTAATCCTTTTACTTCTAGAGTCTTCCTTCTAAGTGCTTCCTCTTAATTCAATAAAAACTTATCTGTGTTAATAAATGTCTATGCTTGCACCAGCCTTGGAGGGTTTTTTGCCCATTATACACCCATCATCTGATCAAGGAGATGCCTGCATTTTCTCTCACCTGCATGATGTTGTGGTCGACTATGGGCAAGGGCTCATTTCCAATAGTTGATGCCCTCTACCCTTGGGAAAAGAGAGAGCCCTGATTAAATAAAATACAGTGGGATTAGATCTTCCAACATAAATAAAAAAGGAACATCTTTGATACATTCAGCAATAAAGATCAATTTTTAAAAAATAGAACCAGAAACACCTGTGTATGGTTGCCTAGAGTCATGTCAATGGCCTTAAGGACAGCAGGGATAATTAAAATTCCATGTACCCAGGTGACATTGGTGTCAGAATCAGAGGAACAATCTTAACATAAAGGACATCATCTTTCTCAACTTTCGTTATTTATCTGCAATACTTTAAAAATTATAGAATATTTAGATCAGGTCAATCAATCTCTCTAAAAAATAAAATGTTGAAGAGTAGGAACCAAAATGGTGATGTACATAAACACCGGTACTTGCTACCTCCCACAACCTCATCAAAATTACAACTAAAATCCAGAAGAACCATCATCCAGACCTAACTGAAATCTGACTGAATGGAAGTCTTATAACTAGAGAAGTAACAAAAGTACATTAGACTAGTAGGAGGAGCAGAGGTGTGAAAGGGTCTGGTCTAACACCCACATGTGGTGTGTTTTTTAATCAGGAGGGATATCTCTGCTACAGAGGCCTCCCGTGAGAAGCATGGGATCCCAGCCTCACATCAGCTCCCTAGCCCAGGGCTCCAAAGCTGGAAAGAGAAGGCCCCATAACTTCGGGCTATAAAAACCTGCGGGGATTGTGATTGAGTGACACCAGGCTGCTGACCCCAGGGAGTACCTCTTAAAGGGCCAGCGCATGGGCTTACTCAGACTTGATCCCTCTGAGCTCCAGCACTGGGGCGGCAGCTTAAAAGGAACCTGGTACATTTGGAGAGGAACTGGATTATCTGGCATCAGGACAAAAACTTTGGAGCAGCTTTCTCTCAGACAGGAGTGCTCACAGGAGTCATTGTTCCTGTGCTGGAACCTCCCCATCACAGAGCTGACTGGCAACCATATCTGAGTTTCCATCAGCATGGCCCAGACTGTTCATTATGCCCTGGTAATTCTGAGACCCCACCCCACCCAATTGGCAGCCCCACCCAAGCTGTTTGCAGCAACTTTTCCATATGAATGTTCTAGCCTGGCTTAGGCTTCAGACTTTGCTAAAATCTCTCAAACAAGCATCAGCTGGCATCAGCATGACCCAAACCTATCAATAAGAGGCCCCAGACCAGGCACTAGCAACAGCCTGCCTTGATTCACACCTGGGCCTTCCCTGGGCACTTCCAATCCCAACACAAGTAGCAGCCATCTGCAGATTGCTCTGTAGCACCTGCCGAGTGGCTGAGTTTGCACCTCCAGGGAAGCTTGAGAGCCAGTGAACCTGGTAGACAGTTTCAGACCATACCAGATTACCACTCTACACACCCACAAGCAACATACTCAAGGAACAGATTCAGTGCGCACCAAAGCCCCACTGAAGCAAGTCCTGCTCCAAAGGGGTGTCTCCTGCATAGCAGCTCTCCCTCCACAGTTGCAGCTGGTCCTCACAGCCAATTGGCCTGGAGGTCAATTCCTCCCAGTGATGCCAACAGCAATCAAGGCTCAACTACAAGACTGTGCTCACAGCCCACACAGAGTTGTACCTAGAGGGCCCAGGTGACTGGGGAGGCTGAGCCACAGGGCTGTACAGGATACCTTCTACACAAGGCCACCCTACCAATTCCAGGAGACATAGAAGCTCTACCTAATACATACAAGCAAACACAGGGAAGCAGCCAAAATATGGAGACAAAGAAACATGTCACAAATGAAAGGAATGGAAACAAGCAAACTACTGGATATAGAGTTCAAAGGTTGCTCAAGGATCTTAATGAGAGCTTCAAGAGACTTAGTGAGACATACAAGAATCTTAGTGAGAATTTCAAAGACATGAAAAAGGACCAGTCAGAAATTAAGCATACACTAACTGAAATAAAGAATAATTTACAGGGATTCAACAGCAGAGTAGAGGATTCTGAGAATCAAATAAATGGTTTGGATTCTGAAGAAGCAAAAACACCAAATTAGAGCAGAAAAAAAGGATCCAAAAATATGAAGATTGTGTAATGAGCCTCTGGGACAACTTCAAATGTTATGGGGGTGCCAGAAGAAGAGAGAGAGCAAGATATTGAAAACCTATTTGAAGAAATAATGACAGAAAACTTCCCCTACCTGGTGAAAGAAATAGACTT
>NW_005368707.1:550610-552539 GCF_000412655.1 Myotis brandtii | reverse complement strand
TGCTCAAGGATCTTAATGAGAGCTTCAAGAGACTTAGTGAGACATACAAGAATCTTAGTGAGAATTTCAAAGACATGAAAAAGGACCAGTCAGAAATTAAGCATACACTAACTGAAATAAAGAATAATTTACAGGGATTCAACAGCAGAGTAGAGGATTCTGAGAATCAAATAAATGGTTTGGATTCTGAAGAAGCAAAAACACCAAATCAGAGCAGAAAAAAAGGATTCAAAAATATGAAGATTGTGTAATGAGCCTCTGGGACAACTTCAAATATTATGGGGGTGCCAGAAGAAGAGAGAGAGCAAGATATTGAAAACCTATTTGAAGAAATAATGACAGAAAACTTCCCCTACCTGGTGAAAGAAATAGACTTAGAAGTATGAAGCCCAAAGAGTCCCAAACAAGAGGAACCCAAAGAGACCCACACCAAGACACATCATAATTAAAATGCCAAAGGTTAAACACAAAGAGAGAATATTAAAAGCAGTAAGAGAAAAGCAATTAATTACATACAAGGTAGCACCCATATGACTGTCAGCTGATTTCTCAACAGAAACTTTGCAGGCCAGAAGGGAGTGGCAAGAAATATTCAATGTGATGAATAGCAAGGGCCTACAACCAAGATTACTCTGTCCAGCAAAGCTCTAATTTATAATTGAAGATCAGAAAGAGGTTCCCAGACAAGAATAAGCTAAAGGAGTTTATCACCACCAAACAAGTATTACATGAAATGTTGAAGGGTATTTTTTAAGAAGAAGAAGAGGAAGAAGAAAAAGAAGAAGAAGAAGAAGAAGAAGAAGAAGAAGAAGAAGAAGAAGAAGAAGAAGAAGAAGAAGAAGAAGAAGAAGAAGAAGAAGAAGAAGAAGAAGAAGAAGAAGAAGAAGAAGAAGAAGAAGAAGAAGAAGAAGAAGAAGAAGAAGAAGAAGAAGAAGAAGAAGAAGAAGAAGAAGAAGAAGAAGAAGAAGAAGAAGAAGAAGAAGAAGAAGAAGAAGAAGAAGAAGAAGAAGAAGAAGAAGAAGAAGAAGAAGAAGAAGAAGAAGAAGAAGAAGAAGAAGAAGAAGAAGAAGAAGAAGAAGAAGAAGAAGAAGAAGAAGAAGAAGAAGAAGAAGAAGAAGAAGAAGAAGAAGAAGAAGAAGAAGAAGAAGAAGAAGAAGAAGAAGAAGAAGAAGAAGAAGAAGAAGAAGAAGAAGAAGAAGAAGAAGAAGAAGAAGAAGAAGAAGAAGAAGAAGAAGAAGAAGAAGAAGAAGAAGAAGAAGAAGAAGAAGAAGAAGAAGAAGAAGAAGAAGAAGAAGAAGAAGAAGAAGAAGAAGAAGAAGAAGAAGAAGAAGAAGAAGAAGAAGAAGAAGAAGAAGAAGAAGAAGAAGAAGAAGGGAAAATATAAAAAATATGAACAATAAAATGGCAATAAATACATATCTATCAATAATTGAATCTAAACAATAGAATCAGAAGCATGGAAACATGGAACAGACTGACAAATCTCATAGTGGGGCTGGAGGGTCGAAAGAGATTAACCAAAGATCATATATGCATGTAAGCATTACCTATGGACACAGACAATAGAGTGGTGAAGGCCTGGGGTGGAGGGGGAACCGGTTGGAGGAGGACAATGGGGGATAAAGGGGAACATCTATAATACTCTCAACAATAAAGATTTACAGTTTTTAAAAAAGAAATAAAATGTTGATGTGACTAAAACCTCACACTAAAACTTCACCTCTCTCCAGAGACAGCTACTATCTTGAAGTTAACATTAATATTTTATTTAAAATTTTTCTATATACCCAGTAGGTAGTCATAAACTTTGTATTATTCTTTATATTTTAAAACTTATACTAGAGGCCCAGTGCATGAAATTGGGAAATTCGTGCACTTGTGGGGGGGGGGGTCCCTCAGCCCAACCTGTGCCCTCTCACAGTCCAGGAG
>NW_005368707.1:548369-550536 GCF_000412655.1 Myotis brandtii | reverse complement strand
CTGCCACTGCACTCGCCAGCCGTGAGCCCAGTGTCTGACTGAGCAGTGCTTTCCCTATGGGAGTGCACTGACCATTAGGGGGCAGCTTCTGTGTTGAGCATCTGCCCCCTGGTGATCAGTGTGCATCACAGCGACAGGTCATTTTGCTGCTGGGCCAAAACCAGCTCTCCAACATCCCCGAGGGGTCCTAGATTGCAAGAGGGCACAGGCCAGGCCAAGGGACCCCACCAGTGCACAATTGGGGCTGGGAGTGATGTGGGAGGTTGGCCAGCTGGGAAGGGACCAGGGGAGGGCTCCAGGGTATGTTAGGCCCATCTCGCTCAGTCCCAATTGGCCAAACCCCAGCAGCAAACTAACCTACCGTTCAGAGCGTCTGCCCTCTGGTGGTCAGTGCATGTCATAGTGAGCAGTTGAGCAGCCTTAGCATATCGTTAGCATATTATGCTTTCATTGGTTGAACGGCTGACTTGATGACCAGACACTTAGCATATTAGGCTTTTATTATATAGGATGAAGTGCCCTGGTTGGTTTGGCTCAGTGGATGGAGTGTCGGCCTGTGGAATGGGGGTCCTGGGTTAAATTCTGGTAGGGGCCACATGCCTGGCTTGTGGGCTCAGTCTCCAGTGGGGGGCATGCAAGAGGCAGCCAGTGATTCTCTCTCATAATTGATATTTCTATCTCTTTCTCCCTCTTCCTTCTTCTCTGAAGGAGCCCTTGAGGGATGTCCGACTAATGGCTTAGGAGTGAGCCTAAGCCAGCAGTAAGATATCCTTAGCGCTGCCACAGAGGTGGGAGAGGCTCCTGCCACTGCCACTGCACTCGCCAGCCGTGAGCCCAGTGTCTGACTGAGCAGTGCTTTCCCTATGGGAGTGCACTGACCATTAGGGGGCAGCTTCTGTGTTGAGCATCTGCCCCCTGGTGATCAGTGTGCATCACAGCGACAGGTCATTTTGCTGCTGGGCCAAAACCAGCTCTCCAACATCCCCGAGGGGTCCTAGATTGCAAGAGGGCACAGGCCAGGCCAAGGGACCCCACCAGTGCACAATTGGGGCTGTGAGTGATGTGGGAGGTTGGCCAGCTGGGAAGGGACCAGGGGAGGGCTCCAGGGTATGTTGGGCCCATCTTGCTCAGTCCCAATTGGCCAAACCCCAGCAGCAAATTAACCTACCGTTCAGAGCGTCTGCCCTCTAGTGGTCAGTGCATGTCATAGTGAGCAGTTGAGCAGCCTTAGCATATCGTTAGCATATTATGCTTTCATTGGTTGAACGGCTGACTTGATGACCAGACACTTAGCATATTAGGCTTTTATTATATAGGATGAAGTGCCCTGGTTGGTTTGGCTCAGTGGATGGAGTGTCGGCCTGTGGAATGGGGGTCCTGGGTTAAATTCTGGTAGGGGCCACATGCCTGGCTTGTGGGCTCAGTCTCCAGTGGGGGGCATGCAAGAGGCAGCCAGTGATTCTCTCTCATAATTGATATTTCTATCTCTTTCTCCCTCTTCCTTCTTCTCTGAAATAAATAAAAACATTAAATAAAAAACTTATATGAGATATCCATAGCCTTTTGCGGCTTGCTTTTTTTACTCACTACTATGCATTTGCAATTTCACTCATTTATTTTTTCTACAAATAGTTTTAGGGTGCCTACAATAAGCCACACACCGTTTTAGGTACCGGGGTGGTAGGATTGGGGAAAGAAGGACAAAGATATAAAACCTCTCTCTTCATGAGACAGACAATAAAATAGATAAATAAATAAAATGCATACTATAATATATACAAAATATGGTATGTGTAAAAAATATGCTATGGCAATGGTAAATTCTAAGAGGAACATTTAAGGAAAAAAGGGATAAGAAGGGTGTATGTGGGGGGTGAGGAAAGAGTCTGGCAATTTAAATAGATCACACGTTTCAGGTTAAACACTGTGTAGTATTATCCCTGGTGAAATGACATCTCTTCCATGGAGGGCTGACTGCATTGCTTATTCTTGCTCACAGCTCCTTTGGTAATTGAAAAGTCACAGTATATACAACTTCAAGCTCATGTGCACCCCACTTTGTTATGGGACTGTATTGATATATAGTCTTATCAGCAGGGATTAGAATTTCCATTTTTTTATTGTCTAAAGTTTTACATATGTCTCCTTTTTTCCCAATGACCCCCCC
>NW_005368707.1:534117-545098 GCF_000412655.1 Myotis brandtii | reverse complement strand
CATTGTTTAATAGCATGCTATTTAGCCTATAAGCATGATTTGTTTTTATTGTAATTGATTTCTAATATTATGCCATTGTGGTCTGAGAAGATGCTTGATATGATTTCAGTCTTCTTGAATTTAGAGAGATGTTGCCTGTGACCCAATATATGGTCTATCTTTTACAATGTCCCATGTGCACTTGATAAGAATGTATATTCCATAGCTTTGGGATGAAATGTTCTGAAGATATCAATTAAGTCCATCTGATCTAGTGAGTCATTTAGGATTGATGTTTCTTTGCTGATTTTTTGTTTAGAGGATTTGTCCAATGGTGATAGTGGGATATTAAAGTCCCCTGGTATGACTGTATTGCTGTCAATCTCTCCCTTGTTATCTTCCAGAAGTTTATGTATTTGGGTGCTCCTGTATTGGGCGTGTATATGTTTACCAGAGTTATTTCTTATTGTTGGATTTCTCCCTTAAGTATTATGGATGGCCTTCCTTATGTCTTGTTATGGCCTTCACTTTGAGATCTAATTTGTCAGATATAAGTATTGCTACCCCAGCTTTGTATTCATTTCCATTCACCTGAAAAACTTTTTCCATCCCTTCACTTTCAGTCTGTGTGAGTCCTTTGTTCTGAGGTGGGTTTCCTGTAGAAAGCAGATATATGGGTCATGTTTTCTTAACCACTCAGCTACACTATGTCTTTTGATTGGGGCATTTAATCCATTTACATTTAAAGTGATTATTGATAGGTGCTTTTTTATTCTTTATGCCTATGTTCCTTCTTCCCTTTCTATTTCTTCTTTTTACAGCAGACCCTTTAGCATTTCTTGCATTGCTGGTTTGATGGTCATAAACTCCCTTAGTCCTTTTTTGTCTGTGAAGCTCCTGATTACACTCTACAATTTTGATTGATAGCCTTGCTGGGTACATTATTCTTGGATTCAGACCCATGCTTTGCATGACTTTGTATATTTCATTCCATTCCCCTCTGGACTGATTTGTTTGTTGAGAAATCAGTCAATAGTCTTATGTGAGATCCTTTATAGGTAACTTTCTGTCTCTCTCTGTCTGCCTTTAATATTCTTACTTTGTCGTTGGTGTTTGCGAATTTAATTATAATGTGTCTTGGTGTTGGTCTTTTGGGGTTTATCTTGTTTGGGACTCTGTGAGCTTCATGTATTTGTGTGACTTTTTTTCTTCCCAATATCAGGGAAGTTTTCTGTCATTATTTCTTGAAACAGGTTTTCTATTTCTTGCTCAGTTTTCTCTCCTTCTTTCACCCCTATTATACGAATGTTGTTTCGTTTTGTGTTGTCCCAAAGTTCCCTTAGGCTCTTCTCCTATTTTTTAAGGTTTTTTTTTCAAGATGCTGCTCTGCTTGGGTATTTTTTCCTACCTTGTCTTCTAGCTTACTGATGCAGTCATCTGCTTCTTCTAGTCTACTGTTGATGCTTTCTATTGAGTTCTTTCTTACCACGATGTCATTTTTTATTTCTTATTGGGTTCTACATTTCCTCTTGCTTCTTACACATATTGTTGAATTTGTTTTCCATCCTTTTCAGTGACCTTATGACCATTGCTCTGAATTCTTTCTCTGACATATGGCTAGCCTCCATTTTGTTTACTTCCTTTTCTGGTGATTCCTCCTTTTCTTTTGTATTTCCTCTTTTCTTCAAAGCTGTTTCTTTGTCTCCGCATGATCACTCCTCTCCTGGTGTCTGGTTATGTAGCTTTCTCTCTCCTGTGCTGACTTAAAGGCACAAAATACAACACAACAAGACACAATGCACAGGGCACCAAACACAAATGTATTCACGATACTAATAACCCCAAATAAAGGTGACCACCAGAGAAAAGAGAATTAGGGGATATAAAAGAGTGCAAAAATGATATTGAGAAATGGAAAAAATGTAAGAAAGAAAAGAAGGAGAAGAAAAAAGAAGGGGGAAAATAAATGTATATGGAGAGAAAACTCCAATAAAACAACAACTAATCCAGACAATGCAAACAACAAAAGCTAGAGATGAATGCAAACTACAAACAACTAGTCCAAAAAATTTAAACAACAGACATCCAGATTAATCTGAGGAAGCAGAGCTTATTTCCAGATGGTAAGGTCAAGGAATTGAATGAATGGGGAAATAGCCACAATTCAGTATAGAGGAGGTAGAAAGAGAATGAGTGCATGAGAAGAAAAGTAAAAAACAAAATACAAATATATATGTATATATATTAAAATATATATATATATATAAAAGGTCTCCCCACCCTCCAAATGAAAATGATTCCTCAAACTTGGGCCCTGCCTTTAAAGGAAAGAAGAGGTACATAATGTGTTTGTCAGGTAACAAAAGATTTTGGGGGGGAGGGAGTTAGCTGCTATTTTCAAGGTGCCAAGCTCTGCCAAGTTCTCTACCAACACCTTATTTTTATAACTACAGCTGTACTTAAACATACTACCTGGTACCCCTGAAGTTCATAACATTAAGTTCTTTTTTTTTTTAAATTTCTTGTTGTTATCCTCACCCGAGGTTATTCTATCCATTGATTTATTTTTTATTTATTTATATATTTTTTTAGAGAGAGTGGAAGGGAGGAGGAGAGATGCAGAGAGAGAAATATTGATGTGAGTGAGGCACTTCGATTGGTTGCCTCCCACAAATTTATATATATAATTTTCCCCATCTTTAATCTATCTATCTATACATTTGTTTACTGTTGGAAAGGATAATAGAGAGTAGATAGGCCTGAGTTGGTGATTGGAATTAGTTAAGCTATTAGTATAAGAAAAGAACAAGCAAGGAGAGGAAAAACAGAAGCAAAAAAAGAAAGAAGAAAGAAAAAAATCAAACAAAAAAACCCAAACTAATCAACAATCAAATAAACAACAACAACAAAACAGAAAGAAAAAGGCAAAAAAAAAATTGGATAGTGAAGAAAGAGAAGAGAGAAGTGTGTATGGACTTGGAGCAGGGAAGTGGAAATTAGATATATGAGTAAGATCAATTTTTAACAATGAGTAAAAAGAAATGATATAGAAAAACTAAAGCAGGAACAGGGTAAGAGAAACAGGACAAAAAAGGGGAAAAGTGAGGAAGAGAGTGTTGACATAAAGAAAAAAATGAGATAGAGTAAAATATGCTAAAGGAAAAATCAAAATAGAATGTAGAACACTAATCCCAAAATAAAATAAAATAAAATAAAGAAAAAATAAAATAAAACTTTTAAAAAGGCAATAAAATAGCAGTAATAATAATAATTAAAAATATAATAATAAAAAAGGTAAATCAAGTGAGGAAAAAATTTAGTTTCTTAAGTAAAAGATAAAAAATAAATATGTGAAGAAGTGAAGGTCGTTCACTTCCTCTACTGTTCTGCTTGGCACGTCTCTTTCCTGTCAGGTAGTCAGCCAAGTATTGAAATTCCCTACGATCCACCGCTCCTCTGGGTCATAAGCCACAACCCTGTTTTCAAGCAGGATCTCTTTGTTTCTCAGCCTGCCTTTAGTTGTATTTTCACAAGAGTCAATTTGTGATACGACCCCTGGATGGCAGTGTTTCTGTATTAATATCCGGGGCTAAAAGGCCCCTCTACCCCATATTTAGATTGCTTTCCCTGCCCCACTTAATACTGGGTTGCGGGGACTGACTGCCCCAGAACTGGTTTTCTGTTTGTCTCTCCCCACTCTGATCCCCAGGTTCCACAAAAACAACTTTCCCCTGCAGTCTCGGTGGGTGTTTTTAATTGCAAGATCCTATGTACTGGACTTAGCAATCAAAAGCAAGGATTTAAAAAGAAAAAAAGCCAGAGGATGCACACAGACTCGAATTTTTTTCCCCTGGCACTGCACAGCCAGTATACTGGTAGAACTTCAGGCTGCCTTTCTGGGCCCAGCCCAGCTGTGGGTTAATTTCTAGAGTCTGCTTCTACCAGCATCCCTGTGGACCCCCTTCCACATTTGAGGGCTACACTGACCCCAACAGTTGTGGATTTTGTGGGGTGCAGTCTTCCTCTGAGATTCTAGTTCCTGCTGTGTGCGTTTCTCCCTGCATTCTGGATCCCAGACCTCACCTTTCTCCCAGTGGTTCTCAACCTTCCTAATGCCGCAACCCTTTAATACAGTTCCTCATGTTGTGGTGACCCCCAACCATAAAATTATTTTTGTTGCTACTTCATAACTAATTTTGCTACTGATATGAATCGTAATGTAAATATCTGATATGCAGGATGTATTTTCAGGGGTCGCGACCCACAGGTTGAGAACCGCTGCACGGTAGGCAATATCTGACCTTTCCATCCACGGATTGCCTCACCAGATGTATTTAATTCACCAATTCTGGGTAGATGTTATTTGATTCAGCTGTTTCTTCTATCGGCTCTGTGAGAAAGCGCAGGGCTCGTCCACATATTCGGCACCGCTTTTTCTCCCCCTGGACAGACATTTTAGGCACCCGCAGTCGGGGATGCTGGAGTCCCGGTGTTCATGGGTTCAGAGCTGGGGCATCTGGTCCCGGGTGTTGTGGTTGTAGGGTCCCAGGAGGTATCCGAGGTCTCCCCAATTGAAGGTAAGTTTGGGCTTCCGATCTCCCCTTCAAGATGGTGCGGTCTCTGTGGCAGAACCAGCTGCTCCAGGAGAGATTTCAGCAGCAGTAGAGGCTGCCCAGCCAGGGGAGCCTGGTCCACCAGTCCCCAACAGTCCCTTGGAATATAGCTGTCCCTCTCTCACAAATACAGACACTCCCTGCACATCCACGAACTCTCCTTTCATTCTCTCACTCACACACTATCTTGTAGCCTGCCATCCCATTGGCTGCCATCTTGGATCTCTCTAGAATTTACATTCTTGTAAGTTCTTATAAGACTTCTAAATTTTCCCTTTTTTTTTTTTTGGTTAATCCTCACCTGAGGATATTTTTCCATTGATTTTTAGAGAGAGTGGGAGAGACATAGAGAGAGAAACATTGATGTGAGAGAGACACATCAATTGGTTGCCTCCCGCATGCTCCCTGACCAGGTCTGGGGATTGAGCCTACTACCGAGGTATGTGTCCTTGACCAGAATGGAACCCAGAACCCTTCAGTCCATGGGCCAACACTCTATCCACTGAGCCAAAGCAGCTAGGACTAAATTTTGCCTTTCTGAATAGTATACTTGTTGCCATTTTAATTTTTATTTCCTAGATGATTACTATGGCTGAGATCTCCATATGGGCCACTTTGATTTCTTTTCTGGAATTATCTGTTCACATCATTTGCTCTATTTTCTATGAGGGTGTTTGTCTTAATTTCATTCATTTATATGATTCCTTTATATAATTGCACTAATTCTTTGTCATTTACAGGGATTGTAGATACAGTCTCCCTCTCTGTGGCCTGTCTTTTTACTTTCTCTATGATATCTTCTGTGATGCAAGACTGACACTAATCTAATCAATTGATCAAGCCTGTCCTTTGTCATCTTTTTTGTTTTGTTTTTAATAATCCTCATTCATGGACATGCTTATTGATTTTAGAGAGAGGGAGAGAGAGATTTAAAGAGAAACATCTATGTGAGAGAGAGACATGAATTGGTATTCACCCCAAATCAGGGATCGAGCACTCAAATTAGGTGTGTGTGCTCTGACTGGGAATCAAACCCCCACGCTTTCGGTGTAGGTGACAACACTCCAACCAACTGAACCACACTGGCCAGGACTGTTCTTTTTGTTTTTGAGAACAGCTTCCCTATACTAATGCTATAAAAGTTCTCCGCTATATTTTTTTCTAAGTTTTATAGCTTTTTTTAAAAGTCCATAATTTGTGAATAAAGTAAGATAAAAACCATTTTTCTTTTTTTCTACAGAGAGTCAGAAAATTATCCCAGCACCGATTACTGAATAGCCCAAGCCTTCTCTGTTGATTGCTAATGAGACCTCTGTCAAATGCCAAGTTACCAAATATGGGATTTGTTTCTGAATTGATAACCTGTCTGATTGGTCTGTGCATCTGTCCCTTATCAGTTCTACTGTCTTTATCATCATAGCTATCATTAGCTTTATAATAAGGTGACATCTATAATATCCACCACCCCCACTTCCCCATCATTAGTTTTCCAAAAAGCTACCTTTGCTATTCTTGGCCTTTTCTACTCTACCCTAATAATTTTAGTATCAATTTGTAAAATTCTCAGTCAAAAGTAGAATTGCATTGCATTTACAAATTAATTCAGGAGAACTATTAACTTCACAATATTGAACCTTTCCATTATGAAGATATCTCTTTGCTTATTTATTTTTTAAGTGTTTTGATTAATCCTCACCTGAGGACATATTTATTTATTTTAGAAAGAGGAGAAGGGGGAGAAAGAAAGATATATATATGAAAGAAACATGGATTGGTTGCATTCCCATATACACCCGACCAGGGATCAAACCTGCAACTTTTTAGTGTAGGGGACGATGTTCCAACCAACTGAACCACACTTGTCAGGGCTCTATTCACTTACTTGGGTCTTGTTTGATGGCTTTATATAAATTTCATAATTTTCATTAAAACCTATCATATTTTTGTCACATACTATTCTATTGCTATTTTTTTTGCTATAGAAAATGGTGTCAGTAATTGCATTTACTAGTTTATTGCTGGTGTAAAGAAGAACTGTTAGATTTTGTGCATTGGTCTTATATCTAGCAAACTTGTTGAATTCTATTAGTTTATATGCAGTTAAGTTAGCTTATTATCTAATTGATTACCTGCAGATAAACATTATCTTGCAATATTGCTAGTTAATATTTTTATTTTAATCATCGTAGTTCTTTTTCTTATTTCTAAAACTTCACGATTAATATTAAATAGAAGTTTTAATCATAGATGTCCTTATCTTGATACTGATTTAAGAAAGAATGCTTCCAATGTTTTATCAGTAAGTATAAAGTTTACTGTAGATTTTTGGTAGATTATTAGGTTAAGGAAATTTTCTTCTATTAATATTTACTAAGGATTTTTATTAGAAATGGTTTTGAGTTACAGCAAATTTATTTTCTATTTAAATTTCTCCTTTAATTTGTTAATGTGGTAGTTACTCTTGTATCCTTAGAAAATCCCAGAATTTGGTAATAATGTATTTTGTGTGTAGCTGGGTTTATTTTGCTAATATTTTATTTAGAATTCTGTATCAATATTCATAAGTGAGATCATACAATGATTTTCCTTTATCTTACTCTTCTCTGAGTTTTGGTATTAAGACTATGCTAATCTTATAAAATGAGTTACAGGGGCTCTTTTTCTTTTTTCCTATAGTCTGTGAACAACTGGCATGTAATTAATTGTATTTATCCCTCAGAGTGTTGGTATAACTCATGGGGTTTTGTTTGTGTAAAGGTAGCAGATATTTAACTTCAAATTCATTTTCTTTATGGATTGTAGAATAGTTAGGTTTTCTATCTATTATTAAGTAGATTTTTGTAAGTTATATTTTTCTAGGAAATTGTATGTTTATTCTCAGTCATCATATTTTTGTTCATAGGATTTGCTTAATAATTCTAAAATGTCAGGTATATGGATATTATATCTTTTTTTCTAGCTAAAACTTGACAGAGATTTATTTATTCTATTAGTCTTAAAAAACCAGCTATTAGATTTATTAATCTTTTTATTTTATCTTTATTTTCTATTTTGTTCATTTATGTCCTCATTTTGATTATTTCTTCTCTTAGTAATTCCATCTACCTGATATATTGCTCTTTCTCCTAATAACTATAATTCTCTGTATTATATTCATTTAAAGATGTGGATTTATATTTTAAACTATTTTAGCTATATCCTGTAAGTTTGGTTAATTTAATTTTCTATATTTTATTATAATTCTTTTTACCATTAATTATTTAGAAGTAAGTTTTAAAATTTATCAATATCAGTTTTTATTTTATTGTTTTCTTGTGGTATTTAATTTATTTTTTTCTTTTTTATGTAGAGAACATGGGCTATAATATATTAAATATTTAATATTTTTGAGATTTTTCTCTGTAAAAATTATATGTGTGAGTGAAAGAATGTATATTTTCTAATTATTGTGTGTGAGGTTCTGTATCTATGTAGATATGTAGATAGATATCTCCAATACATCACTTTTGTCACTATACTATTTAAATCCCTATATCATTAAAATTTTTGCCTATTTTATCTATCTAGGGAAAGGGTATTAAAATATCCTACCAAAGTTGTAAGTTTGTGACTATCTCCTTATAATTCTAACCATCTTGTATTTATATTATTTTAGGCTAAGTTATAAGGTACTTAAAAGTTCAGAATATGTGTTGTGCTAAAATTTCCTTTGATCATTAAAACAAACCTCTTTATTCCTAATAATGCTTTTGGCCTTAAAGTGTATCTTATCTGTTATTAATATGGTTTTAGCAATTTAATTAGTATCTGCCTTTACTATGAACATTTCTATGTCATTATGTTTTAGGTATGTTTCTTGTAAACAGCATAGAACAGGATTTTAAAAAATTCATAGAGCATTTATATTGTAACTATTGGTAAAATACATTTAAATGTGTCACAATTAGTAAAATATTTGGATTTACTCCTTCACTCTCATTTTTCATTGCATTTATTCTCATTTAAGACAAGCAAAAGCTGACAGAATTCATTGCCAAAACACCTGCACTGCAGAGGTATCAAAGGACCTTCTTTAGGCAGAAGAAAAAGGATACCAGATGACAATTTGGATGTAAAGGAAATAAAGTGAGCCATAATGGTAAATAGATTAGTAAATATAAAAGGCTTTTTCTCATTTTTAAAATTTCTTTAATTGATTAATTGACTAAATAAAGTAAAAGTATTAACAGTATATTGTGTGTTTTATGACATACTAGAGGTCCGATGCACAAAATTCGTGCAAGGGGCTCGGCCCTCGCAGCCCCTGCTTTGTCTGGAAGGTCATGTGGAATCACGTCTGGAAGGACGTTTGGTTTAATTAGCATATTATGCTTTTATTATTATAGATGTAGATAATGTTAGGGCAACAATAGTATAAAGGATGGAAAGGGGAAATGTAAGTGTAATATTATAAAGTTTCCACCCATATGTAGAGTGATTTAATATTATTTGAAGATAGACATTTATAAATTAACTAGGGGCCTGGTGCACGAACTCATGCACGGGTGGGGTCCCTTGACCTGGCCAGCGATTGGGGCCGATCGGGGCCATGGGAGGTTGGCTGTTGGGCGGAGGGGCTGCAGCAGGTTGGTGGGCAGGGGGGAGGGGCCACAGGAGGTTGGCCACCCTGATTGGGGCCATCAGGCCAGCTGGCCAGGGGGAGGAGGGGCTGGCAGGGGGCAGGGGCTACGGGAGGTTGGCTTTGGGAGCTCCTGCATTGAGTGTCTGCCCTCTGGTGGTCAGTGCGCATCATAGTTACCGGTCGTTTGGTTGCTTAGACTTTTATATATATAGATGATGCACATTAGAAACTTTAGATTAACTTTAGATCAACCACTAAAAAAAGAGGCTTACATAGTAAGTCAATAATGAAGATAAGATGCAATCATTAAGAATACTTAGTTCACAGGAAGGCAGATAAAGAGAAAAATAGAAACATAGAAAAGATGGAACAAACTGAAAAGAGATAGCAAGATGACAGGTTTAAAATCCAATGACATAATTAAATATATTAAATATATATGTCTAACATTGCAGTTGAAAGGCAGAGATTGTCATTTTGGGGGAAAATGCAAGACTCAATCACATGTTGTCTACAAGAAATCCATTTTATGTGCAGACACAGGTAGATTAAAAATGATGAAAAAGATATTTCATGCAAACAATAATCAAGAGTAAAGCTGAAATGGCTTTGTTATTATCAAACAGAATAGATTGCAGAGAAAGAAATATTATCAGAAATTATATGAGATAAAGAGGGCCATTTCATAATTATAAAGAAGTCAATTCATCATGAGAATATAATAAAACTAAATGTAAATGCACTCATTAGCAGAGAGAGCTTCAAAATACATGAAGCAAAAACTAGTAGAAGTTAAAGGAAAAATGGACAAGTACTCAATTGCAGTTGGAAATTTCAACACTCCTTTCTTAGTAACTGCTAGAACAAATAGAAAATCAGTAATTCTCTAGAAAACTTGAAAACACTATCAACCAACTTGACCTAAATGAACATTTATAAGTGATTAATTGATCACTTAGATCCACACAACAATAGGACTACATGTCTTTAAAGGGCACAGAGACCATTCACCAAGGTAAACAATATCACAAGTCTCAATAAATTTAGAAGAATTGGAATTATACAAACTACCTTATTTGAACATAATATACTTGTTCACATTACAATAAATAAATAACAAAAATATATTTAGAATATTATCAAATATTCAAATTTTTAAGAAAACACTATTAAATAACCCGTAAGTCAAAGAAAAAGCATTTTTAACTGAATGAAAATGAAAATGCAACAAAGCAACATTTATGGAATACAGCCAAAGCAGTGCCTAGAGGAAAATTAGTAGCATTAAATGTTTATATTAGAAAATAAAAGTCTCAAAATAATTAACTATGTATCTACCTTAAGAAAGCAAAAACAGGAGCAAATTAAAACCAAAGTAAACAAAACGAAAGAAATAATAAAAGTAACAGCAGACATCAATGAAATAGAAATAAAAAGGAAACTTTAAAATAAAATAAAAATCAATAAAGCCAAAAGTTGGTTATTTGGAAAGATTGTTAAACTGGTAAGCATTTAGCTATACTGATTAGAGGGGAAAATAAAAAATAAAAAAAGACAAATTACCAATGACATAAATTAAAGAGAAGCTATCACTACAGATGTAGCATTATTAAGGATAAAATAATAAAATATTATAAACAATTTTAAATAGCGTGTTTGTATAAGAATCCTAGGAACTAACTTCAGAATATTCAGACTCCAAACTTCAGTCATTGATTTTTTTTTTTTTTAGAGAGAGTGGAAGGAGGGATGAAAGGGAAGGAAAGGG
>NW_005368707.1:509914-534089 GCF_000412655.1 Myotis brandtii | reverse complement strand
GGGAGGGGAGAAGGGAAGGAAGGAAGAAGGCAAGCAAGCTAGTTAGCTCCAGGCCCAGATGGCTTCACTAGTGAAGTCTAGTACATTTTCAAGAAATAAATAGTATTCATTCTACACAAACTTTATCAACCAGCTAAAGGGCATGTATGGAAACCTGAAACTAATATCACATTTAATGATAGAAAAATGAATGATTGGGAACAAGACAAGAATGTTCACTCATACTATCTCCATTTAATATTCATTGGGGTATCTAGCCAAGGAAAATGAGCAACAACAAAAAATAAAATGCATATAGATAATATGATCATCTATGTAGAAAAACCTAAGGAATCTACAAAAAATCTGCTATAAATAATAATTTTAACAAAGTGTCAGAATTAAAGATCAAGATACAAAATATAAGAACTAAACAGTTTGAAATTGATAAACAATACTATTTATAGTGGCATCAAAATGTATGAAGTACTTAGGGAGAGATTTAATAAAACATACCAGGCCATCACTTGACCAGTTTCAAGGTCATTGCCAGAATGGACTAAGCCAGTCTACATATAGAGAACTTTTTAATTCCCTCCCCTTGATCTCTTTTTTCTGCTTCCCCTCTCCCTTCCTATAAAAACCTCTTTGAGTCATGAGCCTGCCATCTTCTCATGTTGCCAACACCTGAATAAATCACTTTCCTTTTACAGGCCCTTGTCTCTCAAGTTTGGGTTTCATAGTGCCAGGCAGCTGAACTTGGGTTCCCTTTAAAAAAGGGGTTTTGCAAGTACAATTAAGGGTTCAGATGCTAAGATGGGGAGATTATTCTAGATTTTCTGGTGGGCCCAATGTAATCATATTATTCTTTAAAAATTGAGAATCATTCTCTGTTGTGGTCAGACAGAGATGTAATGGTGGAAGATGAGTTAGAAATGTGATGTGATAAGGATTGACAGACCATTGATAGTCTTAAAGATGGAGGAAGAGGGCCAGAAGCCAATTTGCAGCAAATAAATGGATCCTCCAGTGAGCCTTCTAAACTAATAAATTTGTGTTGTTTAAGCCATAAATTTGTGGTAACTTGTCGTGGGAGTATATCAAGTGCTGGTAAAGATATGGGAGAATTGGAATTCTCAGACACCAGTGATGAAATACAGGATGGTATAGCCACTTTGGAAAATATTTTGGCAGTTTATTGTAAATTAAACAAAAATTTACCTTGGAACCCAGGATTATCATTCCTAGATATTAGCCCACTAGAAATGAAAACTCAAAGACTTTTTATAATGTTCACTGCAGCTTTACTCATAGAGGCTAAAAACTAAAAAAATCCAAATGTTCATCAACTAACAAATGTCAATCAACTGGTAAATGAATAAAAAAGCTGTGATACCTCTCACCAATAAAAAAGGAATAAACTACTGATGCACACAACAACATGGACACATCTCAGACAGTGTCATGCTAAGTGAAACAAGGCAAACCCCCCAAAAACAGTTCATGCCTTGTGATTCTATTTATATAAAATTCTAGAAAAATAAAACTATAGTTACTACAAGTAGGTCAGTAGCTACCAGAGGTGAATAGAATGGAAGGAGAGGATTGACTGAAAGTGGGCAAAAAAGACATTTTAGTGGTAATGGTCATATTCTGTTTTGTGACTTTGGTAGTTGCACAATAGGAAACTTAAAATTCATCAAAATGTATACTAATAACTTTGTAAATTTACTGTATGTAATTTAAACCTCAGTATAGCTGATTTAAAAGGAATAAAAATTATGGGGGTAAGCCATCATCCCCCCAAAATAATGAAAAAATAATCTGGTAATTTAATCTGTTTAAATGTATTGTGATTAGTGATGTATTTGAATTTATTTCATTACTAGTGGCCCAGTGCACGAAATTTGTGTGTGTGTGTGGGAGGAATTCCTCAGCCTGACCTGCACCCTCTCCAATCTGGGACCCCTTGGGGAATGTCCAACTGCCAGTGGGATCGGGCCTAAACCAGCAGTTGAACATCCCTCTCGCAATCCGGGGTGCCCTTATAGGGAATCAAACCAGCAACCTCTTGGTGCATGGGTCGATGCTCAACCACTGAGCCACACCGGCCAGGCGAAACCTTTTACTTAACTAGTTACTGGTTAGAAGGATATAACTCAGAACAGCGAGATGCCTAGGGTAAGGTATAGGGGAAGGGCACAGAGCGTCTATGCCCACCAAGTGTGCCACTCTCCCCACATCTCCACCTGTCCACCCTGAAGCTCTCCGAACCCAGTCCTGTGGGGGTTTGTGGAGGCTTCATTACATAGTCATGGTTGATTGGATCACTGGCCATCGGTGACTGAACTCAGTCTCCCTCCCTAGAGGTGCGGTGGGGGATACACTGAAAGCTCCAGCCCCCATCTTTAGGTGCTGCCCAGACCCATCTCGTTAACATAACAAAAGACACCGCTATCACTTTCAACATTCAGGAAATTCTAAGGATTTCAGGAGCTGTGAGTCAAAGCTACAGAAGGCCCTGGCTGGTTGCTCAGTGGTTAGAGTCACGGGTTCGATTCCCAGTCAAGGGCATGTACCTCGGTTGCAGTTTCCTCAGCCCCAGGAGAAGCATGTGTGGGAGGGAGCTAATTGATGTTTCTCTCTATCTCTCTCTTTCCCTATCTCTCTTTCCTCCCTTCTACTCTTTCAAAAAATCAATGGAAAAAATATTCTCAGACGAGGATTAAAAAAAGTAAAGAAAGAACCATGGAGGAAGACCAAATATATATATATAATTTTGCTTATCTGAATGACCAAACATATTTTTTTTATAAATCACAATATCACAGATACCTACAGTAACTTTCTTCTTGTGGAGAAAATATATCAAGAGGTCAAAAGCAGGAGTTTCAGAATCAGGCAGGCCTAAATTTAAATTCTGACTCTTCCCCTCTGTCAGGGCCAGCAAGAGCACTGCTTGGCACTGCTGCTCTGAGTTGTTCCAAGTCCATATATTCTTCTAAATTCTTCCCGACTATGCCAGGGCTGCTTCCTGTTTGAACCCTGTACTAACTATTGGGAACTTAGTCCAAGTTCCTCCTTTATCCTCTGCTCACTAGTTACAGGTATTGGGTCCGAGCCCCCCTGCCTGGGGCTGGACCTCCTAGGACGCTGGGTCTTAGACTGAGAAGCCATGAGTAGTTGTGGGTGTATAAGAATCAGTCTTTATTGCAGAAGCCAATGGCCACATGGCCATCAGACAAGACAGTCCTTCACAGCAATTCCATATAGACAGCCATACACCAAAAGGTAAATACATATCTTTCCTACAAAGCAGCATTAATCTCTGTACCCACAGTTATTATCTGAGCAGCTGCACACTCCCTCTAAACTCACTGCCTTACATTGTAGCAGTACCTGAGCTCTCTCTTAGAGCTACAGCCTCAGTAGCCTCTCTGGCTCAGCAGCTTCTCCTGTCTCTCCTGCCTAGCACACTATAGTTGGTTAATATGGTAGCTATATCTGAGCTCTCTATGAGCTCTTTGCCTTACATCATAGCAGTGCCAGCTCTCAGCTCTGTCTTGTTCCAGCTTCATCTTCTTCACACTCCTTCAGACTAGATGATAGTAACCTATATATTACTCCTTAGACAAAGTGGGCTTCATGCCAATAGTTACATCAATCATAGTTTGGCTACAGAAGGGCATGTCTGCCTAGTGTAAGGCTTGTGGCTACCTCGCACCTGCATAAAAGTATCTTGGCTTTAGTACCCAGATTAGGCCATGCTTAGAGCAGCCTTGAATATCCAGTGTATTCTTAGACACTCCTTCAGACTAGATGATAGTAACCTATATATTACTCCTTAGACAAAGTAGTAAGAGTTCAATTTCCTTCTTACTTAGATACATTTTTTTGGTAATTCTTTTAATGTCTGTGAGTGGCAAACTAAGTTATTTGTTAACTAAAACTGCCTTGATTTTTCCTTATTCTTGAGTAATATAACTCTAATAAGATATTCTATTATCTTCTGATCTTTACTGTTAGAAATGGGAACTTTGCTATCATTCTAATCATTGATACTTTGTGGTCTCTTATCCCTCCTCACTTTGCAGATTGTCTTTTTTCATTTAATGTTTAAATAGTTTCACTAGGAAGTTTCTAGATGTGAAATTTTTTTATATTTACCCAGCTTGGGATTTCTTAGGATTCTTCAATTTGAGCATCTTTAATCAGTTCGGAATTATCATCCTTTTTCCCCAAACATTTTCTCTGATCCTTTCTTTCTATTTTTTCCTTCTGTAACTCTTATTAGATTTGTATTGGACTTTTTTTTATTATCTTAAACTCTCTTTCATAATTTCCATCTTCTCTCTCTCTCTCTCTCTCTCTCTCTCTCCTGCACTTATGTAATATCTCTAATCTTTAGTTCAGTAATTCTCTCTTCAGGTGTGCTAATGTGTTGTGTAATCCATTGAGTTTTTTCATTCAATGAGTACATCTCTCATTTCTAAGAAGGCTTATTTATTTTTTAAACCTTCTCTTCTTTAATTATAGTTCCTTGGTCTTTCCTCCAGAGTTTGATTCCTCTTATTATGTTTTAAAATACTTTTAGCATACTTCTCCTCTCTCTGGTTGACTTTCTATTATCTCAAGTTTATGGGACTTGAATCTTACTGTTGTGTCTGTTGACTCTTGCTCATAGTGAATTATTACATTATACGTTTTCTAATTATTTTTAACTCATAAGCACATCTTTAACAGGGCCTATTTTCTGAGAAAATACAGTGAAGCCTCTGTTGTTGGAGTGTCACTTCATGGTGATTCAGGATCTCAGGCCTTCCAGTGGTATCCACTGTGGGATGCATTGTTATGTTCCTTTCTCCACTTGGAGTCTCCTGAGCCATGCAGATATTTCCATGTTTTCTGCGTGGATGAAAGATATGTTTTGGACTTGAAGCCCAAGGGCATACCCAGGGCTTAATTTTCTCTAGCGATATTGTTCCCCTAAACTCAAGCTAAGACAGCTCTTTGTCTTCTCACAGTGCTAAGAGACAGATTTCTTTTAATTCCTCCTTTCCACTGAGAGTTCAGCCCTTCAAAAGTCTTGATTTATACTTCCCAGGATTCCAAGATCTTGTCTCTGCCCTCAAGTGGGTGTTAAAACCTAAGTCCATCATTTTACTAGGAACACATCTAAACTCCAAGGTCAGTTCGTGAACATATTACTTATTTTCAGTCTCCTCCTCATTTAAGATTCTCATGCAATTTGCAATTTTTATGGGTGTATGTATCCAGAATTTCTATGTGTTCGGCAGGAGGGACTGATTTCAAGTTTCTTAGCCCATTATCTTTCTGGAACTAAAATATCCTTCTCCATCTATTTATGTGGCCACCTCCCAAGAAACATAATTTCAGAATAATCTGTGACTGTTTACACAGCTCCAAAACACATTAGTTAAGTTGAAAGATTTGGCCATTAATACAGATGTTTTTGTCTATAAAACATCTACAAAAAATGACAAATATCCAGATGTGCATGTCCAATTCATCTGCTATTTCAAAATATAATAAACTTACTTTATTTGGCACATTGCTATTTCACAAATTCAGGCAATCTGTGGATATAATCCTACCCTTGATTTGCCAAGACTAATTATATTAAAAATACCTGACTTTCATTCTATCACATTCATTTATAATGCTATGTTTTCTTTCTTATTATTGGTATTATAGTTTTTTTTTCACAATGCACTATTGAGGTCAACAAGTATTTATTAAACTTCTGCCTGAGGGTGAAAAGAATGAGAAACTACTCTGTCCTTTAGGGATATTAAAATCTAGTTACATTTAATTGTTCATTTCTTCATTCAGTATTTTTTATTGAGCACACACCCTGTTCCTGGGGAAACAGTGATGACCAACAAGGAGCTCCTGGCTTCATGAAACAGACCATTTAATGGAACACAATCACTCAAGTAACATCATGCAAGTAATAAAAGTTGTAATAATAAATGTTATGTAGGAAAATACGAGTACTATGATAGAGTATCATACATAGGCTCAATTTAGTTTGGGGAAGTCTGGGAAGGCCTCTTTTAGGAGTGACCTACTCTGTGACCTCAAGGATACAGGTAAAGAGTGAGGAAAAGAAAGTTCCAAACAGAGGAATTATGGGAAAGGTCTGTGAAAAGTCCTGAGATCAAGGAGCTTAGAGGCATAAGGAACACAAAGATTGCCAATGTGACTAGGGATGCAAATAAGGCTGGAGAAGGAAGCAGGCATCTAATCAGGTCTGAATTTTGTAGTCTGGATTTTTTGAAGTGCAGTACCTCACTATTAAAGTGTTGAAGCAGAGGAATAACATAAAAAGATCCTTGGCTGGTGAGTGGGAAAGTGTTGGGAAGGGTGACTTGGAAGGAAACAGATGAGTTAAGAGATTAGTCTAGATAAGAGGGAATGGTGGTATAGAACGAAGAAGTGAGATTCATTACAGAGAAATATATGAACATAGCATACGTTTTAGAGGTGTTATTTGGCGATGGATATGAGTGATGTGGAAGAAGAAAGTGCCAAACCAGACTCTGGCACAAGCGACTGGGTGTATGGAGATGCCATTTACTCAGATAAGGAAGCCTACAGAAGAACCAAATTGTGGAAGTAGAGGTAAAATAGTTGATATTTGGACTTGTTAACTTTGAGATGTCTATGAGACGTGTAAGTAGAAATGTCAAATAAACAGTATGATATATATGTCTGGAGTTCAGAAGAGCTAGGTGAAGGTATAAAAGTGAGAGTTGATGGCATGTGCTGATAAATAAAACCATGGAAATGATTAAGATTATGCAGTGAGAAACTGTGGACAGAAAGAAAGCAGGAAGACAAGGAATCAATTTTTAAAAAAGACTGAGTAGGAGCATCTAAAATGAGGAGAAACAAGGAGAGCATGGTGTCATGAAATTCAAGAGAAGAGAGGGTTTAAGAGTGAAATAGTGGTAAACTGAGTCAAATACTTCTGAAGGTCAAGTAAAATAAAAACTAAGAGGCAGCCATTGGGTAGTGTGGATGCCATGGGTGAATCTAGCAAAAGCACTCAGGTAAAGAGAAAGACTTAGAAGCCAGAGTTAAATAAACTTGTCCATAGAAAATGAGGAGACAGAGATAGCATGGGTGGTCACCTCTCCCTGGAAGGGGCAGGGAGGGCTATAGAGATAGATAAGATTCAACTCAAGAAACCTGGGAGTGAAGAGAACACCAGACAGATTATTGTTAAAAATTTTGGGGCAAAAAAATTCAAACAGAGGCTGGAATAGGTGGGGAGAACTTCCTGATGAGATTTCGTTTTCAAGTAATGAGCAGGACTTGAACAAGTAGAGAAGGGAGGACGCATTTGTGCGTGGGAGCCAGTGTAAACAAAGGCAAGTGACCAGAGGTGTTCAGAGTACTGGGGTGGGGAGGGGGTGGGAAGAGAGACCAGTGTGAGGATGGCTTATGCCTGGAAGAACTGCAAAATAAAACTGGATGGGAAGGGTTGAGTGTATCTAGTTTTTAAATTTGCCCACTTCTGAGAAACACAATCTCTGCCTTTAGATGCACCTCCCCTGCATTCCATCCATGAGGCCATAGAGGGGCTGCCATCATAGTACCCACTCCCACCCACCAGGGACCTGTGAACCAAATCAGGCCAGTCAGACACATATCCCCACTCTGATCCCCAAGGGCACTTTCTGGCAGATGCTACAGAAATGTTCATATATAGAGAATGAAAGCCTTCGGAAAGCATTAAAGACAAGAGAGGCAACAGGCACAGTCCATGGCATCTGAGACCACTTGGAGCCCACCTGCACTGCTGTCCTTTCTGTGGTTTGAGTGTATGAACCTCCCCAATATATCCCTTCCCCCTTAGGCCTTCTCTGTTCTAGAGAGTATAACTTTCCACCAATATTTCTGTGCACACAACAAGATGGCACCAGAGAACATGAATGCCCACAGTGGGGTTGACTGTGATCTGGTACCTTCCCAATCACCTAGGACAGTGGTCGGCAAACCACGGCTCGCGAGCCACATGTGGTTCTTTGGCCCCTTGAGTGTGGCTCTTCCACAAAATACCACATGCGGGTGCACACGTACAGTGCGATTGAAACTTCGTGGCCCATGCGCAGAAAATACCCACATCTCAGAAATAGTCCATCCTTATTTGTTAGTAACAACTTTTGAAATCTCTATCATTTGCTGGTTAATAAATGATGGTTAATTCCATTAATATAATTTTCCAAATGACATCAAACCCCTCTCTCTGCCTCAAGAAAGCTCCTGTCAGAATCAAGACACCAAGACTCACTGATCTGAGCAAACATGAAAGTTCTTAAGAACAGAGGATTGTAGCAGTTGCTGGTGCAATGAACTGAAGTCTTATACCCACAGGCTGGAGGTCTGGCAGCCATAAACCCACAGAGAGAGATATATTGCCGGATTATGGGATGATGGAGGGGAAAAGATTGTGGCAAGATCCATTCCCTTGCCAAAAAAGTGACAAGGAAGTATTTCCCAGCCTCACAGGCTGTCACCCACTCTCTGCTCAGGTTTCAATGCCTTATTTGGATTGCAAATGCACATGCATCGCAAAGGGTCCCTGCTGATTGAGATGTCAGGCAGCATTCCTTATTCCAGCTCACTTTTATGAAAAAATCACAATACTCTGGTTCTTATTTAGGGCCTATGAAAGGCGATTTCTTGCATGTGGGGTTCCCATAGCCAATTCAAACTCCTGAATTCACAGTATACCCAGGGGGTAGACCCAGGGGCCAGGCCTCTTTGGAGGGCCACAGTTTGTAAAGACATTGTAAATGTCCAATGTTGGAGCAAACGCCCCCTTATTATAAATACACAGTTATCTCACAGATTGCATAACTTGGAAAACAATCATGATATAGTATGTGAAGAATTCAGGTCAAAAAACTGTACAGAGCAATCCCATTTCTATAAATCAATATATGCCTGTCTTTACACGTGCTGTGTACCTGCACTTAAATAATCCTGAAGTGATACACACCAAAATGTTAACAATGGTTATCTTGCAGGAAAGAGGAAGAGGGCTTATAGGTGACTACTCTATTTCCTTTTCTTTACTTACCTACCCACATTTTTCCATTTATCCTACAATAAACATATATTACTTGGAGAATTTGTTCATGTTAATTTTAATCAACACTTGGCAGATCTCTTATAAACAAGTATTGAAAGCCCAGAGTTCAGATTTTTGGTAAGGTAGAGCTGGTTTAGGGGAGATGCATATGTTGTTTGTTGTTATATTGTTTTATTGCAGTGTCCCAGTAGGACATGAGGTGCCCAAATGGTGTCTGATAACACCACATTACCCACATGAATTTACATAAAGGGTGGTTCTCTGGGTTGTCACTCTCATTTGATTAACCATAAATAAACCCACTAGATAATAGCTGACTGGTGCTAGGGCATGTATTACCTCCATAATCAGGCTTTCATTCTCAGTTCAGATAACTATATGCTCACCCCTTGCTGCCTGAGGTTTGGTAGAAACTACTTAATCACAATGCTACAACAGACCACCCTTCAGTCCCAGTAGATGGAATTCCCCAATTAAGCCAAATGCCTATTTGTACTCTAAATACTTATTAATAGTTCCTTAAAGACTTTCATGCCCACATTCAACCTACTGGCTCTATCCCAAGACCCTCAGAATTGAAAAAAAAACCAAAAAACTTAAATTAATTTCTTTTGCAGCTGAGCTCATGGTAATAGAAATACTTTCACACACACAATCACATATTTATTACCCACACACAAAAAAAGTATATGTACCTGCCTAGAGCCTAAGAGCATGTATTCTGGAGTCAAATGGTCTTCAGAGAATCAGCTTTAGTGGCATGAGCTTATTTATCATAATAACCCTATGAGGGAGTTAATGTTATCCTCCACTTTACAAATGGAGAGACTGAGGCTCACCGAAGTTAAGGAACTTGCTCTAAGTCAAACAGAGAGTAAGTAAAAATTGAAAACTGAGCCCATGATTACCTGAATCCAGAACCTGTGTTTTTCATCTCCTGCCAGGTTACTTCTACCACTTACTTCTACCAGGATATGATCCATGGGTTTGTGTAAATTTTAAGGATCTATGTCATCAACTTGTTTGAGATGTCTATGGTTTTGTTCCCCAGCAAACTCTTCCAAGGAACAGACTAGACTGTCTTTACTCTTTTCTTGTACTTTCCTTCCTTCCCATTTTCCACCAGTGTATTAAAAACACACACACACCACACACCACACACACACACACACACCACACACACACACACACACACACACACACATATGCACAGGCCTCCTGAAATAACCCTTTGAATGGAACTAATGAGGGTTTCAGGAGAGCCCCTTCCAGGCAGCTGCACAGGTGGGTGCTCACTCACTTCTCTGAGTCATGAGGGATCAAAGTCTCCTCTAGGGAGTCTGAGTTGAGGGCACTCCTTGTTTGTTAGGAAGTCAAAGGGCTAAGCAATCTTTCCTAAACATCTTTGCAAACAACAGTTGAAGAGGCTTGTAGGGTGGCAATTGTAAGGGGGATCCAAGGAGCTGAAGTGACTTGGCTTCCGGGCCTTTAGTCTACTTCATAGGGTGGTTATGAAATGTTGAGGAGGTTTAATGGATTTTGGTAAAACATAATGTGTGACTCCTGTGAAGATGACCAATATGTGGCCATTTTATAGAAGTTGGCCACTATGGTGCCCATTTAGTGGGGTCAACCAAAGCTCCTGAAGGGCAAAACCATCCAGAGTCTGCAAGCATGGGGCAAATGTGTGGGGACAGGGGAGGGGGCAGAGAAGTTAGAAGGAACTCCTTGAGGCACTCATTTTCTCATCTGAAAAATTAGGGTAATCATATGCATGTGGATGCATGAAACAGAGTCTAATGCATGGTGATTTGTCCAAGAACCTCTAATAGACCAAATCTAACTCTATTTTTAAATCTTAATATTAATCTCAAGACCCAACTATTAGACTCACCAGCTGCCCCCCTGCCAGCAGTTTACTTGTACAAACAAATCATGTTCCCCAAGTAAGGAGGATCAAACTGACATATGCCATTGTTCAGAAGGCAATTATCATAATGAGGGAAAGCAAACTGAATGAAGAGCTAATCCAGCTGCTATGTTTCTAAAGCATAATAAAGGTGGCCTCTATGGAGCACAACTCAAAGTTAATTTGCACTTTTCTCCATAAGCCTGAAGCTACGTCCACCACAAATGCCCTCATAACTAAACAGGAGCTAATTACTCATGTTAATTACCCAGCCCTGGGTCAGATCTCAAAGTTGGTTAAAGATAGCCAAGTGCTAGCTGCAGAGATTCTTCCTTGAATGTTTTACAGAGGCTAAGTTTATGTGCGTAAATCTTTGTGATCCCTTCTCACCACCTTTAAAATACAATCTTTGCTCAGATGAAAATAATTCTGCAGATGAGCACATCAACTTCCCACTTCTTCATTCTTGTCTCCTAAGATATTTCAGCCCAAAATATTTTCCTTGCTTTTCTTCTCTGCACAGAATAGTATAGCTGTGAAAACGTTAGCAAAAGTTGGATGAATAATTAATTAACTAAAGGCTATGCATTGTATGATTTCATTTATATAACATTCTGGAAAAGACAAAACTATAGAGACAGAGGACAGATCAGTGATTGCCAGGGGTGAGGTAGAGGAAAGGGCTGACTACAAAGGGAACATGGAGGATGATAGACCTCTCCCGTCAGGTTGGGGCAGTGGATATACAATACTATGCAGTCGTCCAGACCGTTAAAACAGTACACCATAACGAGCAAATTTTACTGTATTTCACTGAATGTAATTTAAAAATAGATTTGAAAAGAGAACAATACAACTTGCACACACTCTGACAGTTTTTCTTGTTCATTTGTCTTTATCGCTAGAAATTTCTGATATCTTTTTCTGACAAAGGAAATCTTTGAAATTCTAACAAAAATGGAGGTTGGGGAAACAATTGCTGGTTTCACTGATTGGCAATAAATGCCCTGTCTGCTGTTTTTGAAATGACTGAACAGGTGTAGCTTATTTTCCCTGGGAATGCTAAACTAGTGTCTACAAAAACAGAGTATAGCAAAGGCTTGAACAATTTTCCAGTGAGATCAGTCAAGTCTTAATCTCCATGACGCCAAAATACTTGGCTGCAAAGTGGAAAGTTTAGTCAGCTACCCAGCTGTTTTGTCTCTATGTGTCCCCCAATCTATATGACTGTTCAGAGACAGGTTTCAGACTGTTTGGCTGGTGCCAGGGAGACGCCATCATAGTTGGCAGCTTTCCCCAATAGCAAATTTTCTTTACACTTCCTCACTCCCTTCCCTAGGCAGCTACAGCCTAGAGCTTTTTGTCATCTCATTTCAACAACAGTTACTTTAAAAAGACAAATCAGTGACTTTACGAAGAGTCATAATATACATCTTTCTTTTTTCTCCTTGGAGCCCATATAGTAACTTCTCAAAACCGCTGATGCAAGAAGGCAGCCTTAAATGCCACAAAGATCATTCATTATCATAGCAACCTAAAAACTTACATTTCTAGAATAATCGCACCACAACTGATGGACAGTTTTATAATAATTTGTAATGGCAATCACTTAACAAGTTAAATGTTTCAGGCTCACAAGAATGATGACATCATCTGAATAGTTTTCTATCACTTAAGAGAAATTTGTCTGATTAGGGCTGACAGATGTATATAAGAAAGCAAGTCGCTTTATTTAAAGACTTTTTTTCTTGTTGGGAATATAGAGATAAAACACTAGATCTTAAGATGCTTGCATGTGTATGCCTTTCAAATTATATGCCTACCTTTTGTGCAGAAGTTTGTCTGATTAGGGCTGACAGATGTATATAAGAAAGCAAGTCGCTTTATTTAAAGACTTTTTCTTGTTGGGAATATAATGAGATAAAACTAGATCTTAAGATGCTTGCATGTGTATGCCTTTCAAATTATATGCCTACCTTTGTTGCAGAAGTAAAAAGAGAGTAAGTCCACAGTGTGTTATCTGTCTATGGTGGGGTGGGGAGGTGGGAAGTTTGTATCATGGAATTAAACCCTTAAACTCAATTTGTAGAACCACAGGCTCTCAGGTTAGCAGGGGTCTTAAGAGTGGCTCTGATCAGCTTTTCTTTCTTTTCTTTTTTTTTTTTCCTGTTCATCAGATTATTTATTCACTTGATTTTTAGATTCACTTGTTGATAGATGTGCATTTGTTGTTCATAATTTGTATCTTTACCTTTTTCTTCTTCTTCCTCTTCTTAAAGGATACCTTTCAGCATTTCATATAATACTGGTTTGGTGGTGATGAACTCCTTTAGCTTTTCCTTATCTGTGAAGCTCTTTATCTGACCTTCAATTCTGAATGATAGCTTTGCTGGATAAAGTAATCTTGGTTGTAGGTTCTTGCTATTCATCACTTTGAATATTTCTTGCCACTCCCTTCTGGCCTGCAAAGTTTCTGTTGAGAAATCAGCTGACAGTCGTATGGGTACTCCCTTATAGGTAACTGACTTTTTTTCTCTTGCTGCTTTTAAGATTCTCTCTTTGTCTTTTGCTCTTGGCATTTTAATTATGATGTGTCTTGGTGTGGTCCTCTTTGGATTCCTTTTGTTTGGGGTTCTCTGCGCTTCCTGGACTTGTAAGTCTATTTCTTTCACCAGGTAGGGGAAGTTTTCTGTCATTATTTCTTCAAATAGGTTTTCAATATCTTGCCCTCTCTCTTCTTCTGGTACCCCTATAATTCTGATGTTGGTACGTTTGAAGCTGTCCCAGAGGCTCCTTTGCTGTTGGAACTCTGCATAATATCCTTTATTTCAGTCAGTGTATGCTTAATTTCTAGTTGGTCCTTTATCACAACATCGAGGGTCTCACTAGATTTCTTGAGGGTCTCATTAAGTTTATCGGCGGTTTCTAGAAAATTCTTGAAAAACCTTAAAAGTGTGGTTTTGAACTCTATATTCAGTAGTTTACTTTCCTCCATTTCTGTCATTTGTGTCCTGTTTCGTTGTCTCCGCATTTTTTTATGCTTCGCTGTGTCGATGGAGTGGCTTTCTGTGCTAAGTGTCCTATAGGGCCCAGTGGCTCAGCCTCCCCAATTACCTGAGGTGGACACTCTTGGTGCACCCCCTTGTGGGCTTTGTACACAGTCTTGTTGTAGTTAAGCCTTGATTGTTGTAGGTAACACTGGGAGGATTTGACCTCCAGGCCAATTGGCTATGAGAATCAGCTGTGTCTACGGTGGGAGAACTTGTGTGCTGAAGACACCCTTACGGGGCAAGACTTGCTTCAGTGGGGCTTTGGTGCTCACTCTGATCAGCTTTTCTTAACAAGAGAACACTCAAGGTCAAGAGAACATTCAGTTTAGCTCAAGATAATGGAATTTATTGTAAGAATACACATGAAGTGGGTCTAAAGCTAAAAAATGTTAAGGAACCAAGACAGCTCTACACCAGTGATTTCATTAGTCTCTCTCAGACCACATGTTTCTCTCTCTCTCTCTCAAGGTATCTCTGCCTCTGTTTGCACGTTATGTCCCACCCTCTCAAAATGAACTCCTCTTAATTGCCTCACACTTTCTATTTGTTCATGGTCCTTCATGACTTTTCTAGCCTCTCCCTAGCATCAAAATCATTGCAAACTTGCTGGTTCATACTGTATTTCTTAGATTTTTAAAGCCAAGAGAGAAATTTGATTGGTTCTGCACATTTTCCCATACCAAGCCCAATTATATGTCACTGTCAGCCTATGAATTGACAACCCTGGGATCAGATGTCAACCTTGACTGCTCAGCCTAAGGTGGTGCAACATGGTAAAAAACTCAGCCATTTTGGCAGCAGGAGCGCTGGGTGGGCAGTTCCCATTAGAAAGAAAGGGCTGTGGGGATTGTGCCCTCATTTAATAGTTGAGTTTCCTCTACATTCAGGGTTTTAAACTCCAGTGCCTGTAGGAAATGAATCAGACTGGCCAAGTCAAGAGTATGCATGGTGTGAGTAGGAAAGACTTTGGGGAACTGGAGAGCACAGCCTGGTGCAAAGAGAATGAGTAAACTAGCTCCAGTTGATTGGCTGACAGGCAGAAAAAGAGGACCTAGTGTTGGTAGATCTAATTTTTCAACAGAACCCAGAAAACTGATTTTATGTAAAAATCTCCCATACTGTAATAGTGGCTCAAACTTTTTGAACAATGTGGGCTAACCAAAACATTTCTTTTTCTCCTCCACCTTTCACCCAACTGATGACCCTCAGTCTCTATTCCCTCCTGAACACATAGCAGTGAGGAAGACATATTTAAAGGAAGTCCATTCTGTCTTCCAATAGTTCTGGTCATTTAAAATTCCTTTATATATTTGAACCTAAATCTGTCTCCCAACAACCTGTCCCTTAGGATGTGAAGGGAACAAATTGAAATCCCTTCCATCTGATAGTGCACTTAAAGACAATTGCCACAGCACACCTACTTCTCATTTCCTTTCTTCAGATGTACCTCATGTGATTTGTTCTCTTCACCATCCTGCATGCCTTGCTCTGAACACACCCCAGTGGGATAATGTCTCCCTCAGATGTGATAATTAGGGTCAAAGGTCAGACTACAAGCACAGGATATCACAGGACTGCTTCACCTCTCTCACTTGAGACAGTATACTTCTATTAACATAATTTAAGATTCTTTTTGATGGCAAATTCATACTATTGATTCAGATTATGTTTAAAGTAAACTTAAGTGCTTAAGGTGTTTTGTTTGTTTGTTTTTCACATGAACACTTACTAAATCTGATTTTTTTAATAATAAAAATTAAGTTTTATTTTAAAAGGTAAAAATTTATACATTCTTATAAAAAGAAGTGGTAACATTTTAACCAATATAAAACATCACAGAATTCAAATCACAGTTTTGAGCTTCAAGATTCAAGTGTTGTATCCCATTAAGTAAAATGTGGTCAGTTTTAAGATAAAAATTCCTCCTCTAGATATCCTGTTTTCAATCAAGTCTTTCTTTATCACCATCATCTCACACAGTAGGATAGCTGGCCATGGTGGCGATTCCACAATGGTTGTTCCGGTCTTTGGCCATCTTTATGTAGCCATTCTTGCCCCAAGCTTCACCCCAGCTGTTCTTGACAATCCAATATTTATTGTTACTTGATTCTTCTCCTTCAAAGCCATAGCCAACCACAAGAATGCCATGATCTAGATCCATGCTGCTGCAGTGCCGCTCATAATAAATGCCATCTTCATAGAACTGGAAGCTAAGATGGCTTGCATCTATAGCCACCGAGATGGGCCCCACGGTTGCCATCACCTTCATGAGAGCAGTCTCCTGCTCAGGGATGTCCATGAAGCCAGTGTCATTGGCAACAGAGTCCTCAGGCCTGTATTTGCAGGGTCCAACCTTTACTTAATATGGATAGGACTCCTCTGAGTCCAGGCCACCGTTGGACTTCACATACTGGAAGGCATTATCCATTAGGCCACCATTGCAGCCCTCATTGCCTTGAGCCTGAGAGCAGTCCACAAGGTTCTGCTCACTCAATGAGATAAGTTTGCCAGTTTTCCGGAACATCTGTCCCTCAAGGGCACCCATTGCACTAAATGCCCAACAAGAACCACAGTGACCCTGGTACTTCACGGGGGTTACATAGCCTTCTTTTCGCCAATCCACAGTTGGGGGGATTTCAGCGAGGCAAGGTTCCTGGAACACTCTCCTTTTCTTGCACTTCTGGTTTTGATGGCCATTCATCACCTGCATGAATTCTTCGTTGGTCATGTCACCAAAAACATTCATTGCCAAGGTGAAGCTCTGTCTCCCTAGGTTGTATTCTTGGTTGTGCAAGTCATTTTCATATTCTTCTCCCACACCATTCTCCTTCATCTTTCTTCATTCAAGCCATATAGTTTTCTGTGTGTTGCCTTCCACCGGTGCCATCGTGCCTTTAAACTTCCATCAAGTTTTGGAGCAGCTGAAGATATTCCTAAGGGGCAATCAAGAAGAATGAAGGATTCATGTTTCAAAACCTTCGGGGGCGCAGCAGAGCAGGCGCAGTCAGCACGTGCGAGTCTAGGAGCTCCGACCTAAACCTGATTTTTTTATCAACCTGCCTTTCTGAGGTTGGGTTCTCACAATCTGAGTAAATTCATTATCCCTATTTAATCTCAACTTATTAGATTTCACCCAGCCCATCAGCATCTCTTTAGGCCCCACTGTTGTTGCTGCTATTTTCCAAACCATTAACTTGTCTAGGATTTATTATTTATACTCCAAGAAGTAATACCAAAAAGCAAACCACATATCAGTCTATTTTTTAGATTTGCTTCTCTTTATTTATTTTGTCATTATAATGTAGAAATTTCCTTTTACTCTGAGATGTCTTTTGATAATTCTTCACTTTTACTTACTGGCCCTTGGAAGATTTGAAATCTGTATTTCTAAAGTTCAGTGCACATATCTGGCTAGGCTCTGTAACCCTCTTCCTGACTGTTGCATAGTCAAACACAGCCACATCATTTTCTCCTCAGTTTCTCATCATTCCTGCATCTCCAATCAGCTATTCTTTGTTGAAGAGAATTAAGTCCACGACAACAGTTTCCCTCACTTCTCTTCTGACTTCTGAGAATTAAAATAGTCAGCATGATCTGCTTCCAGCTATGATGGAGTGAATGATATCAGATAAATCCCCCGCTGAGAACAACTATAAAAGCTGGATAGAATACAAAGGCCAACTGTTGGAAAGCACTGGATAGCAACCAAATCATCCATGGCTCCAAAGAGGCCAAGATCCTGAAGACATGAGAGATGCATTGAAATGTGCCTAATATTCTGTGCAAAATTTTCCCTAAGGCATTTTATGATTTCTCAATTTTTGCATATACAGACCTAATATTGCAGGTTGGGTCCCCTCAGATAAAGATTAGTAAGCACAGGGCTCATTAGGGGATGTTTTGGGAACAACCTCTGTGGAAAGGAAAAGGAGGCAGAGTTGTATTGCAGGCTCATCCTCTATTGACCCCACAGGCATCTCTAGAGCTAGAACAAAACTTCTAAGTTGTCCTGAATTGCTGCACAGGGGCACATATTTATACTCCCAAGTCAAGAAATAATTGGGTGCAGGCTGGAGGGCGACCTTGGGGAAAACAGTTTTTTTCAGGAGAGACAATCACCAAAGAGGACTGACAATTGAAGGCTGTTTCTGATACGTAGCTGATGGACATCATCTTTCATTCCTGAAGGGGCATCTGGTATCATAGCACCCATCAAACCTAGAGACTGAAAAACCAAGCAGAAATGAGCCTCTAAGAAGTTAAAAAGCTAAGCATTAACTTCAGTAGTGTTATGGTGCTAGAACAATGATGGCGAACCTATGACACGCGTGTCAGAGGTCACACGCGAACTCATTTTTTTGGTTGATTTTTCTTTGTTAAATGACATTTAAATATATAAAATAAATATCAAAAATATAAGTCTTTGTTTTACTATGATTGCAAATATCAAAAAATTTCTATATGTGACACAGCACCAAAGTTAAGTTAGGGTTTTTCAAAATGCTGGCACGCCGAGCTCAGAAGGTTAGCCATCACTGTGCTAGAGAGACAAAAATTGGACTTCAGAGTGTCTAAGAAGGAAGTACACTGACAAACACCCGAGCTTCCAGGTGAGAACTTGGAAGAACTACTCCATGGAAATAAGGGAAAACATGAAATAAGTAACCAGTTGTTGAGCAGACCAAGGTGATCATCAAACTCTACCAGGCAACCAAAAGAAAATTAAATCCAGGCATCCAAGATGGCGGTTGACAGCCCGACCCGTCCAAGGAGCAGCAGCCGCACAAGAGATCTGCCTATGTCCGATGAGCGGCAGCCCTGTGCAGCCCGCCCCCATCTGAGGAGCAGCAGTTGCGCACAGCCCGCAACCTGCACCAGTCCGAGGAGCAGCAGCTGCGCAAGCATCTTGCCCTCGTCCAAGCAGCAGCAGCGGCATGAGCAGCCTGCCCAATCCGAGGAGCAGCAGCTGTGTGAGCAGCCCGCCCCCATCTGAGGAGCAGCAGTTCTGCGAGCAGCCCATCTCCATTCGAGGAGCAGCAGCAGCCCACCCTGGTCCGAGGAGCAGCAGCCACACAAGCAGACCGCCCACGTCCAAGGAGCGGCAGCCCTGAGCAGCATGCACTGGTCTGAGGAGCAGAGCCACGCACAGCCTGAACCTGTTCAACAAGCAGCAGCTGGGTGAGTGGCCTGTCCCCATCCGAGGAGGATCAGCCACACATGCAGCTCACTCCTGTCTGAAGAGCAGCAGCCACGCGAGCAGCCCACCCCCGTCCGAAAAACAGCAGCCTTGGAATCAACCTGCCCATGTCCAAAGAGCAGTAGCCCCACAAGCAGCCCACCACATCAGAGGAACAACAGCAGCATGCAGCCAGCCCTCATCCAAGGAACAGCAGCCACATGAGCAGTCTGCCCCAGTTCAAGGAGTAGCAGCTGCATGGGTAGCTCACCCCATCCAAGGAACAGCAGCCTCTTGATCAGCACACCATCTGTCTGAGGAACAGCAGCTGGGTGAGAAGCCTCCCCCTACCAGCCAGAGGAGCCACCACAGCTATGAACAGCACCCACCAGAGGAGCTGCTGCCAACTGAGGAGCAGCTGCTACCACAACTGCCCGAGGAGCAACCACAGTCCGAGGAGCCACTGCCACCCAAGGAGCAGCCCCTGAATGACTCAACATCTAGATCTGTAGGTGAGATCAAACATGGGTAGACAAAGAAACCCCCAAAGGAAAGAAAAGGAGGACTCGCCAGAAAAGCAGCTAAGTGAGACAGAGGCATGCAACATGACGGAAAAAGAATTCAGAATAAGGGTCCTAGAGTACATGCACCGGTCGGAGGAAAAAATCAATACCATATGCAAGAAGCTAGAAGAAACAGATGAAAAAATCAACAACTTAAGTAAGGCCCAAGAAGAAAGGAAGAGTGATATAGCTGCCATAAAAAACTCCATTGAAAGTATCAACAGTAGACTAGGAGAAGCGGAGGACCGAATTAGTGAATTAGAAGACAAGGAAGCAAAACACACCCAAACTATACTGCAAATGGAGAAAAAAATTAAAAGACAGGAGGAGAGCCTAAGGGAGCTTTGGGACAACATGAAACGAAACAACATACGAATAATAGGGGTGCCAGAACAACAGAAAGATGAACATGGATTAGAAAACCTATTCGAAGAAATAATATCAGAAAACTTCCCTGAGGTGGGGAAGAAAAAAGTCACACAAGCCCAGAGAGTCCCAAACAAGGTGAATCCGAAAAGACCCACACCAAGACACATCATAATTACCATGGCAAATGTTCAGGACAAAGAGAGAATCTTACAGGCTGCAAGAGAGAGACGGAAAGTTACATACAAGGGATCTCCCATTAGATTATCAAATGATTTCTCAACAGAAACACATCAGGCCAGAAAAGAATGGACAGAAATCTACAAAGTGATGCAAAGCAAAGGACTGAATCCAAGAATACTCTATCCAGCAAGGCTATCATTCAAAATTGAAGGGGAAATAAGAAGCTTCACAGACAAAAAAAGGCTAAGGGAGTTTATCACCACCAAGCCAGCCATGCAAGAAATGCTAAAGGGACTGGTGTAAAAAGAAGAAATAACAAGCTCAGAAAGAAAACAGCCACACACACAAAAAAAGAAATGGCTACAAACAAGTACCTTTCAATAATAACTTTAAATGTAAACGGACTAAATGCTCCAACCAAAAGACATCGAGTGGCTGAATGGATAAAAAAACATGACCCATACATCTGCTGTCTACAAGAGACCCACCTCATTAGAAGGGACTCACACAGACTGAAAGTGAAGGGATGGAAAAATATCTTTCACGCAAATGGAAAGGAAAAGAAAGCTGGGGTAGCAATACTTATATCGGACAAAATACATCTCAAAGTGAAGGCCATAACCAGAGATAAGGAAGGCCACTTCATAATACTAAAGGGATCAATACAACAAGAAGATATAACCCTGGTAAACATATATGCACCCAATGCAGGAGCACCCAAATTCATAAAAAAACTCCTGGAAGATATCAAAAAATTCAAGAAGATTGAAATCATACCAAGCATATTCTCAGACCACAATGGCATAATATTAGAAATAAACTACAATAAAAACAACCCAAAACACTCAAACACTTGGAAGCTGAATAGCATGTTATTAAATATTGATTAGGAGGGGTCCACGGCTGGGTTGCGAGTGGAGGCAAGGAACCAGAGTTAGCGGTGTTAGCTGTGCCTGGAAACATGGACATGGGCGAACTCCTCAGCTACCAGAATATCCAAGCAACAGCAGCCTCCTGATCACCACACCCTCTGTCTGAGGAACAGCAGCTGTACATGAAGGCTCCCCATACCAGCCAGAAGAGCCACCACAGCTGTAAACAGCACTCACCAGAGGAGCTGCTGCCAACTGAGGAGCAGCTGCTACCACAACCGCCCAAGGAGCAACCACAGCCCGAGGAGCCACTGCCACCCAGTGAGCAGCCACTGAACGACTCAACAACTAGATATGTCAGTGAGATCAAACATGGGTAGACAAAGAAACCCCCAAAGGAAAGAAAGGAGGACTCGCCAGAAAAGCAGCTAAGTGAGACAGAGGCATGCAACATGACGGAAAAAGAATTCAGAATAAGGGTCCTAGCGTGCATAAACCGGATGGAGGAAAAAATCAACTACTTATGCAAGAAGCAAGAAGAAACAGATGAAAAAATCAATAACTTATGCAAGACCCAAGAAGAAATGAAGAGCGATATAGCTGCAATAAAAAACACCATTGAAAGCATCAACAGTAGACTAGGAGAAGCGGAGGACCGAATTAGTGAATTAGAAGACAAGGAAGCAAAACACACCCAAACTGTACTGCAATTGGAGAAAAAAATTAAAAGACAGGAGGAGAGCCTAAGGGAGCTTTGGGACAACATGAAACGAAACAACATACGAATAATAGGGGTGCCAGAACAACAGAAAGATGAACATGGATTAGAAAACCTATTCGAAGAAATAATATCAGAAAACTTCCCTGAGGTGGGGAAGAAAAAAGTCACACAAGCCCAGAGAGTCCCAAACAAGGTGAATCCGAAAAGACCCACACCAAGACACATCATAATTACCATGGCAAATGTTCAGGACAAAGAGAGAATCTTACAGGCTGCAAGAGAGAGACGGAAAGTTACATACAAAAAAAGTCACGCAAGCCCAGAGAGTCCCAAACAAGGTGAACCCGAAAGGACCCACACCAAGACACATAATAATTACCATGGCAAATGTTCAGGACAAAGAAAGAATCTTACAGGCTGCAAGAGAGAGGTCAAGAAATGTTTATTTAAAGTATTTAACATTTTTTGTGTGCTCACTAAAAAAAAATCTACAGCTCAAAGAATTAGAAAGAGAGCAACAAGAAAACCCCAGAGTGAGCAGAAGGAAGGAGATAATAAAGATTAGAGCAGAAATAAATGACATAGAGACCAAAAAAACAATACAGAAAATCAATGAAACCAAGAGCTGGTTCTTTGAAAGGATAAACAAGATTGACAAACCTCTAGCCAGGCTCACCAAGAAGCAAAGAGAGAGGACCCAAATAAACAACATCAGAAATGATAGAGGCGAAATAACAACAGACCCCACAGAAATACAAATGATTGTTAAAAAATACTATGGACAGCTCTACTCCAACAAACTAGACAACCTGGAGGAAATGGACAAATTCCTAGAAAAATACAACATTCCAAAACTTAATCAGGAAGAATCTAAAAATCTCAATAGGCCAATAACTATGGAAGAAATTGAAGCAGTCATCAGAAAGCTTCCAGCAAACAAAAGCCCAGGACCAGATGGCTTCTCAGGGGAGTTTTACCAAACTTTCAAGGAAGAACTAAAACCTATCCTCCTCAGACTACTACAAAAAATTCAGGAGGAAGGAACACTTCCAAGCTCATTCTATGAAGCCAGCATCACCCTAATACCAAAACCAGGTAAAGACAACACAATGAAAGAGAATTACAGGCCAATATCCCTCATGAACATAGATGCCAAAATCCTCAACAAAATCTTAGCAAATCGGATCCAGCAGTACATCAGAAATATCATACACCATGACCAAGTAGGATTTATCCCAGGGATGCAAGGATGGTACAATATCCACAAATGAATAAACGTGATACATCACATAAACAAATTGAAAGAAAAAAATCACACAGTCATATCAATTGATACAGAAAAAACATTCGACAAAATTGAATACCCGTTTTTCATAAAAACTCTCAGCAAAGTCGGAATAGAGGAATCATATCTCAACACAATAAAAGCCTTTTATGACAAGCCTACAGCCAACATCATACTAAATGGGCAAAAACTAAAACTATTTCTCCTAAGAACAGGAACAAGACAGGGATGCCCACTTTCACAACTCCTGTTCGACATAATACTGGAAGTGCTAGCCATAGCAATCAGACAAGAAGAAGAAATAAAAGGCATCCAAATTGAAAAGGAGGAAGTAAAATGCTCATTATTTGCAGATAGTATGATATTGTACATAGAAAACCTTAAAGACTCTAATAGCAAACTACTAAATTTAATAAATGAATTTGGCAATGTAGCAGGATACAAAATTAACACCCCAAAATTCATAGCATTTTTATACATCAATAATGAACTCTCAGAAAGAGAAACTAAAAAACAATACCATTTATCATTGCAACAAAAAAAATTATGATACCTAGGAATAAACTTGACCAAGAAGACAAAATACCTGTACTCAGAAAACTACAGGATGTTGAAAAAAGAGATAGAGGAAAATATAAACAAGTGGAAGAATATACCGTGTTCATGGATTGGTAGAATCAACATCATTAAAATGTCCATACTACCCAAAGCAATCTATAGTTTCAATGCAATCTCTGTTAAAATACCAATGGCATACCTCACAGACTTAGAACCAACTCTCCAAATATTATATGGAATTATAAAAGACCTCAAATAGCTGCAGCAATCTTGAGAAAGAAGAGCAAAGTTGGAGGGATCACAATGCCAGATATCAAGCTATATTACAAAGCCACTACTCTCCAAACTGCCTGGTACTGGCACAAGAACAGACATATAGACCAATGGAA
>NW_005368707.1:502400-508345 GCF_000412655.1 Myotis brandtii | reverse complement strand
TTAGTTTCCATTGCCCTAGGAGCAGTATCAGTGAAGAAATTGCTTCAGCATATGTGTGAGATTTTAATGCCTGTGGATTCCTCTAGTATTTTTATGGTTTCCTGTCTTATGTTCAAGTCCTTTATCCATTTTGAGTTTATTTTTGTGTATAGTGTAAGTGGTGGTTTGTTTCATTTTTTTTTGCATATATTTATCCAAGTTTCCCAATACCATTTATTGAAGAGACTGTCTTGACTCCATTGTATGCTCTTGCCTCCTTTGTCAAATATTAATTGAGCATAGTGGTTTGGGTTGATTTCTGGGTTCTTTATTCTATTCCATTGGTCTATATGTCTGTTCTGGTGCCAGTACCAGGCAGTTTTGAGAACCATGGCTTTGTAATATAGTTTGATATCTGGTATTGAGATCCCTCTACTTTGTTCTTCTTCCTCAGGATTGTTGCAGCTATTCGGTATCTTTTTTTATCCAAGATGAATTTTTGGAGAGTTCATTCTAGGTCTGTGAAATATGCCATTGTTATTTTAATGGGGAGTGCATTGAATCTATAGATTGTTTGGGGTAGTATGGACATTTTAATGATGTTGATTCTATCAATCCATGAACACTATATGTTCTTCCATCCGTTTATGTCTTCTTCTATCTATTTTTCAGTGTCCTGTAGTTTTCCGAATACAGGACAAATAACAAGTGCTGGTGAGGATGCAGAGAAAAAGGAACCCTCATGCACTGCTGGTGGGGATGCAGACTGGTGCAGCCATTGTGGAGAACAGTATGGAGTTTCCTCAAAAAACTAAAAATGGAACTCCCATTTGACTCAGTGATCCCCCTTCTAGGAATATATCCCAAGAAACTAGAAACACCAATCAGAACGGATATATGCACCCCCATGTTCATAGCAGCACAATTTATCATAGCTAAGATTTGGAAACAGTTTAAGTGCCCATCAGCAGATGAGTGGATTAAAAAACTGTGGTACATCTACATAATGGAATACTACGCTGTGGTAAAAAAGAAGGAATTCTTACCATTTGCAATAGCATGGATGGAACTGGAGAGCATTATGCTAAGCGAAATAAGCCAGTCAGAGAAAGATAAATATCACATGATCTCACTCATTTGTGGAATATAATGATCAACATAAACTGATGAACAAAAACAGATCCAGAGAAAGAGAAGCATTGATCAGACTATCAAACCTCAGGGGGAAAGGTAGGGGAGGGGAGGGGTAAGGGGGAGAGATCAACCAAAGGACTTCTATGCATGCATATAAACCTAAACAATGGACACAGACAACAGGGGGTTGAGGGCATGAGTGGAGGTCCATGGAGGGGGGGGTTAATGGGGGATAAGGACACATATGTAATACCTTAATCAATAAAGAAAAAATTCTAAAATAAAGAAAATGTTAAAGAAGAAAAAAAAACCAGATTCCTAATAAAGATTCTCTAACCAAAAAAAAAAAAGACTGAGTAGGGATCTGAGACTTGCAGTTCCAACCAAGCACTTATGAACCCCCTACCCCAGGGTCAGTTGAGACCACGTAGGGACCCTGTACTTCTACACCCACCTAGTGACAACAAGATGCCTCCCCCTCCTCCCTAGTGTCAGAGGATGGTGGGTAGGAAGCCACAATTTTCACCACCATCCAGATCTTTGCTTTGCACTGGCCCATGTGGTATCAGTGGAAGCTTTCTCAAAAAAAAAAAGATTTAAATAAAATGCAGAGTATCATAATATAATACCCCAAGTTCAGGATACAAACAAAAACTCACTCTTACTACACCAAGAACTAGGAAAAGCTCAATGAATAAAAAAAGACATTCAACAGACACTGATACATACCAAAATGATACAGATGTTAGAGTTAGCCCACAAGGCATTTAAAGCGGTCATCACAAAAATGCTTCAAAAGCAATTACAAACATTCTTTAAAAAATCTCAGCCAAGAAATAGGATATATAAAGGAGCATTAAATGGACATTTTAGGACTGAAAAAATATGAAAACCAAAAATTTAAAAACTTAGTGGATGGGCTCAGCAACATAATAGAGAGGATAAAGGAAAAGATAAATAAACCTGAAGGTAGAAAAATAGAAATTATCCAGTCTGAACAATTGAGAAAATAGACTGGGGGGAAAAATAAACAGAGCCTCAGGGACCTATGGGGCTATAATGTAAGATTTAACATTCATATAATCAGGGTCCCACAAGGAGAGGAGAAGGGGAGGAGGGCTGAAAAAGAAGAAATATGGCTAGAAATTTCCAAAATTTAACAAAAGACAAACTTATAGATTCATGAAGCTTAATGAACCTCAAACAGGACAAGCCCAAAGTAGCCCATACCAAGACACAACAAAGTCAAATTTTTGAAAACTAAAGACAGAAAATATTTTAAAGGTAGTAAGAGAGAAACAAATAATACTTTACTGTTAGGGAAAAAAGAACTTGAATGACAGCAATTTCTCATCAGAAACCATGGAGGCCAGAAGGAAGTGGCACAACATTTTCCAAGTGCTAAAAGAAAATAACTATCAACCCAGAATTCTGTATCTAGTGAAAATGACCTCCATGAGGAAAGAGGACATCAAGACATTTTGAGATGAAGAAAAACTAAGAGAATCTGTTGCCTGCAAACATAACCTAAAATGGCTAAAGGAATTCTTAAACAGGAAAAATGATAAAAGAAGGACATTTGAAAAGAAGAAAGAACAATGGAAAGAATATAAATTATATAAATATAATAGACTTCTTTTGAGTTTTCTAAATTGTGTTTGGTTGAAACAAAAATTAAAACATTGTTTGATGTGGTTCTAAATATATATAGGGGAAATACTTATGACAGTTACATTATAAACAAGGGATAGTAAAGGAAATTAAAGGGAGGTAAGGCTTAGGCACTTACTCAAACTGGTACAATGTCAGCAGCAGTGGACATTGTATACATGCATGATGTAATACCTAGAGCAACCACTAAAACATCTAATCAAAGATATACACTTGAAAACACTATAGAGAAATCAAAATGGACTTCTAAAAAATGTTCACATAACCAACAGTAAGACAAGAAAACAAAAACAAGGAATAAATAGAAAACAAAAAAATTAAACTTGGGCCCTATCATACCAATAATTATATTAAAGGTAAATAGTCTGTGATTCTATTTATAGAACATTTATAATTTAGAAAATGAAAGAGATGGAGAACAGATTCGTGATTCCCAAGGGGTAGGAGTAATGAGGGGGAGGAGGAAGATCTTTGTGGTGATAGTAATTCTGGATGTTGATCATAGTGATTGTTACACAAATGTATGCATGTGACAAAATGGCACTGACATATAATACAATTGTACCAGTGTCAACCTCCTGATTTTTATATTCTGTGGTTATGTAAGCTGTTACCTTTGGAGGAAACTAGATAAATGGTTTTAGGACCTCTCTCTACTATCTTTGCAAATTCCTGTGAACCTATAATTATTTCTAAAGAAAAAGTTAAAAGAAAAGAGAAGTCTGAATCTGGTTGCCTAGTTTCTGATGTTAGGTCTGCTGTCCTCTGTGGTAGGATTCTGTAGTCAGACTCGAGGGTGGCTCTCCCTCTCCCCCTACACCTCACACACAGTCTTGCCCACCATGGATTTGGTAGTTAGAGAGAAACTACCATTTAAAAAATTCTAGCAGTTTCAGTCTTCTAAGGAGATACCAAGTTATCTTGGGACAAAATGTTTCTTTACACTGGGGAAAAAATCACTGTTATGGGCCAATGGTACTAAGGTAAAACCTGCTGAGAAACCTGATTGTAGTAAAGTAACTTGAAAAAGACCATGGAGTTAAGATTTCTCTTTAGAAATGTGAATTGAGTGTATGTATTTAGAGCATGTAGGTTATTTTCTTTCACAAAAGGCCTCATTTTTTAGAACTTAGACTGCATTGGGCCTATGTATTACCTGGTGTTCTTATAGCACCAGGTATGTTCTTTAAGCGGCTGCTTCCAAGAAGGATGGAATTGGGTGAAAGGGAGCGCAGGAAAGACATGGGGGTCTGTTAACTCCCCTTGCTGTGGAGGAAAGCCAAGAAGCTCTAGAAGCCTGAGTCAGACTGGCTGTCTCACATGCAGTGATATTTATGACAGAAGAGTCCAGAATGTCCCAACACTGGAATGATGCATACTGTGGGAACACAGTCGTCGAGAACAAGGGCTCTGAAGCCAAACTGTCTGGATTCAATTGTTAGGCTCAACTCCCACTTATTGTGGGGTCATGAGTAAGTTACCTAACATGTCTGAGTTTCAGTTTTCTCAACTGTTAAATGGAGATAATAACCATAAATCTTATAGGAAGTTTTGAGCATTCTCAGATTTAGTATTCGTATAGCACTCTGAATACTGCCTGGCACACAAGTGAGCATTAAGCATGTTTAGCAGTTTTAATTTCATTCCATGTACTGGGAATGCCTTTCTGAAGGCCAAAGGACAGGAACGCATCTTTGTGTGTGACCTGGGCAGATGCCCGTTGCAGGGCAAGAAATGAAACTGGAGTGTCTTCTCCTACTTGAGGCCTCCCATCTGCTTTCCCCAGAACCTGCCTCAAGGAGATAGCCGCCTGGAAGTTTCTAACAGTGGAGGCACATTTTCCCTGACTACATGGATCTGGCCAGTGAGTTGGGAGAAAGGAGGTTCAGAAAGGGATCCTGGGAACAGGTTTGGATCTAGGGACAGGTAGCAGCCCTTTTTGCTACCAAAAGCTGGCTGTTCCAATCCACAGTGTAATCCCGCTCTCCCTCATAGACTTTCTTTTTTCTTTTTCTTCCAATTTTTAAAAATTGTGGCAAAGTACACACCACATAAAATTTGGCATCTTAACCATTTTTACATGTACAACTCAGCGGTATTAAATACATCACATTGCTGTGTAACCATCACCACCATCTACCCTCATAACTCTCTTCATCTTGTAAAACAGAAACTAGCCATTAAACAATAACTCCCCGTCTTCCGCTATCCCAGCCCCTGGAAGCCACCATTCTACTTTCTTTCTCAATGAATGTGACTACTTTAGGTTCCTCATATAAGCAGAATCATACAGTATTTGTCCTCTTGTGACTGACTTGTTTCACTCAGCATAATGTCCTCAAGTGTCACAGTCTTTATTGATTTCAGAGAGGAAGGGAGAGGGAAAGAGATATAGAAACATCAATGATGAGAGAGAATCATTGATTGGCTGCCTCCTGCATGCCCCTACTGGGGGTCGAGCCCACAACCCCATGTACGTGCCCTTGACCAGAATCGAAACCGAGACCCTTCAGTCCACAGGCCGAGGCTCTATCCAATGAGCCAAACCAGCTAGGGCTGGTCATAATCTTTTTTAACCTAATTTCAGAAATAACATCTCGTCAGTTTTGCTGTTTTCTGTTTGTCAGAAGCAAGTCACTAGGTCCAGCCCCCTTTTGAGGGGGATTAAACATGGGCCTGGGCACCAGGAGGCGGGGTCTTCAGGTCCATGTTAGAAGACTGCCTGTCACAGCCTCCATCTAGTGAGGGGTCTTCCCTCTGTGCCCCGGGGCATCGGGACTCTGTTGGCCTTGGCATCCTATCAACCACTGTAAACACCATGCATCAGCTTTGTTTCTATGTCTGTTTCCCACTTGGATGTTAAGTTGGGATTTTCTGGCACCCCAGGGTTCCTAGCCTTTCTCCTATGGCCACCTTTACCATTGTCCTCCATCTGAGACCAGGAGGAGGGAGGAGCAGTCCCTTCTGCGCCCTCTGGCCATGCAGTCCTGCCAATCTCTGCCAGGCCAAGTGTAAGAAGTCTGTACTCAACAATGGGGACAGTTCTAAAGGTTACATCACTGGAGGAGGAACAAAGGTGGAGGCTTTGCTCACTTGGGGTTTTTCAGTGCCTTACAAGGAAAGACATTTAATACTTTCAACAATAAAGAAGAAATAAGTAA
>NW_005368707.1:499933-500978 GCF_000412655.1 Myotis brandtii | reverse complement strand
TAAATAAATAAATAAATAAATAAATAAATTCAATAATTATTTAAAGAATTTCTTACCTACATCTTTATGAAGGGCTATCTCCTGGATGTTCCCTCCATTGTTTTCCCAGGCTCTGTGGCCCTGAGGTTTGTAGCCCCCTCTGAAGCTACAGTTGTTTTATTGGGAGTTACCAGAGAAGAGGACCATGGCTTAGATTGAATTCTCTTGATTCTAGTGGCCTTCCTGCAATGTGTATCTGTGGTTTCTACCTGTCTCACCTCTACCCACCCTCCCCATAATCTCAGTGCTCATCCTCAGATCAATGAGAAGAGTTCCGGGGAGGTGTGGACAAGGTTTTTTTTCTCTTAAAAACAGATGAGCCTTGCAAGACAGAGCTTGAAGTCCTGATTTCAGCAGTCTTGAAATCAGGTAGTAATCTTTTTCGAAGTTGTTTGGCTATTCTAGATTCTTTGTATTTCCATATGAATTTTAGAATCAAAAACTGCTGGGATTTTGGTAGGAATTGTGTTAAATCTATGGATAGACCAATTGGGGGAAAACTGACATTTTAACAATATTAAGTCTACTAACTTATAATAAGGTATTTCTCAATTTATTTAGTTTTTCTTTAGTTTCTTTATTCAGCAATGTTTTGTAGTTTACAATCTACAGATCTTACATATCTTTTGTCAAATTCATTCCTATTTCATATTTTTTTTTGTTATTGGATCAGGAATTAATTCCAATTCCTAATTGTTTATTGCAGCTATCTACACTAATAAAAGAGAAACATGGTAATTAGCGTACGACCGCTACCCTTCCCATTGGCTAATCAGGGCGATATGCAAATTAATTGCCAGCCAAGATGGCGGTAACCGCCAACAAAGATGGCGGTTAATTTGCATACTCACAATGATGGGAGGTGAAAGGGGAAGGACTTAAGAATGGTGATCGGCAACCTAGGCGGCAGGCAAGAGCTGCGGGGTGAGCAAAGGCCGCCTTTCCCCACCCCCCAGCCGGTGATCGCCAGGGTTGCCGGCTGGCCTGCAGCCGGTGATCGCCATGG
>NW_005368707.1:486834-496937 GCF_000412655.1 Myotis brandtii | reverse complement strand
GGCAGGCAGGCAGGTGAGCGGTTAGGAGCCAGCAGTCCCAGATTACGAGAGGGATGTCCGACTACTGGTTTAGGCCCAATCCCTGTAAACTGGCAGGACATTTTTCGAGGGGTCCCAAATTGGAGAGGGTGCAGGCCAGGCTGAGGAACACACCCTCCCCCGTGCACGAATTTCATGCACCGGGCCACTAGTATAGAAATAAAATTGATTTTTGTATATTACTATTGTATCCTGCAGACTTGCAACAATTCACTTACTAGCTGATCATGTTGATCATAGGTGATCATCTATATATATAAAAGCCTAAGTGACCAGATGACCAGATGACCAGCTGGTAGCTATGACGTGCACTGACCACTAGGGGGCAGACTCTCAACGCAGGACCTGCCCCCTGGTGGTCAGTGAGCCCCCACAGCAGGAGCGCCACTCAGCTGACCCACATGTGCCAGAAGCCAAGCTCACAAGCTCACAGCTGGTGAACGCAGCTGCGGCCACACGAGTTTCTCCCGTGGACACTCCCCCTGCACACCCAAGGGGCGAGCTGGTGGTGGAGGCAGGCACTGCAGGGCCAAGATGAGCAGCAGTGGTGCGGTGCCCAGCCCGGGCTTGGGCTCCTCCCCAGCCACCTGCTGCTTCACGCACTACTTCATGCTGTGCGGAATCAATGCAGACAGCGGGCTAGAGCCTGATGAACTGGCAGGTAAGGCAGGGCTGAGGCAGCACGGAGGTCCACTGATCCCCACAGGACAGGCGAGGGACCCCACCAGTACACGAATCCGTGCACCAGGCCTCTAGTATTGTCTATAGGTAAAGATAGCTTTGTGTCTTCTTTTCCAACCTGAATGTCTTTTCTTTCTTTATCTTTCCTAATTTTCTAGGTTAGAACCTCTAGTACAATGTTGAATAGAAATTGTGAGAACTAACATCTGTGTCTAATTCCTGATCTTAGGGGAGGAAAAAGATTTGATCTTTCACCGTAAGTTATATTGCTAGTTATACATTTTTGTAGATGCCTCTTATTAGGTTGAGAAAGTTCCCTTCTACTACTAGTTTCCTATGCGTCTGTTTGTTTTTAATCAGGAACAAATGTTGAATTTTGTTAAATGCTTTTTCTAAGAATATTGATTTAATAATATAATTTTTTCTTTGAGTCATTGGTTAGTTATCAATGTGTTATTTGATTTATAATTATTTGAAATTTTCTAAATATCTGTTTGTTATTGATTTGTAATTTACTTCCACCAGGGTCAGAAAACATACTTTATGTGACTTGAATTCCCAGATGTATTAAAGACTTGTTTAATGGACCAGAGTATGATGTATCTTGGTAAATCTTCCATGTGCACTTGCAAAGAATGTGTACTCCACTGTTATTGAGTGAAGTGATCTATAAATGTCAATCAGATCAAGTTGGTGGATAGTGCTACCCAAGTCTTCTATGTTCTTACTAATCTCCTGTTATTATTGACAGAGTGGTATTGAAATCTCTGACTATAATTGTGGGTTTGTCTCTTTCTCCTTGCAGTTGTATCAGTTTTTGCTTCATGTATTTTAAAGGTCTGTTATTAATTACACAAATATTTAGAATTGTTATGTCTCTTAATTAAGTAATCTCTATCAGTATGAAAGGACATTTTTAAATCCCTAGAAATATTGTTTTTTCTGTAATCTACTTTGTCTGTTATTAATATCCTCTCTCCAGCTTTATTTTGGTTATTTGTTAGCATAGTATTCCATTTTTCACCCTTTTACTTTTAATCTACCGTGTCTTACTAAAATGGATTTCTTGTAAGCAGCATAGAGTCTGCTCCCAGAACCATTCCTCAACTTCCTCATACCACATAACAGTGGACAGTGTCTGCTTCTCTCTAATGCCCAGGTTTTCCCCTGGACTGTGGTAGGGATCAGGTGTGGGCAGGTGGTGGGATTGGACCAGGGAATACAGAGAGAAGTTTCAGTTCATCCTGACACAAATAGTACCTTATAACTTAGGTCTAATTCCACACACCACATGTCAGCTGTGTGACCTTGAACAAGCTCCTTAACCACTCTGAACTTTAGTTTCTTCATCAACAAAATGAATTGAATAATATTGGTTTGCAGGGTGACAAATATCTGTGTATAACTCCTTCCTCAGGATCTGGAGCTCATTTAGTGGTAGATACTATCATCATTATGATTACTTTTCTATTAATGCATGCACCATACAAAGCATATATTTACATTGCAAATCAACCTCAAGTGAGCACAAAGCAGCAATCATACATTTTTTTTTAATTAACTGCTGTGCCAGGATGTAATCAAAAGAATGAAATCTGCATTTTTTTAATGTGCCTGTCATAAATTAGGCATCAAGGTAAGTTCCTCTTTCCAAGGCTGCAAATACTCTTACTGCAACCCCTGTGAGTGAACAGGGCCCAATGAGGAGGGCAGTGCGTGCTCTGCCCTGTGTCCTTCTCGGAGGGGGTGCTTGCTCTGGAGCTATGTGATTATGGCTCCAACCTTACAGAACCTTGACAAAGAACAAAGTCCCAGTTTTTCTAGTGAGTCCTTTCCATCTGACATATTAATTACTTCCTCTTCCGGTAAACATACTTCATGCTCTTCAGCAGTGTTGTGCAATGCACAATGCCAGGTGCCAGGAATCTCCTGCAAATTTCAGCAGGGCCATATTATAATGTGCCACTAGATTCATCCAGCTATCTAAAAAGCATTTTTTAAGCCAAAGATCTTTCCCATGAATAACCTGGCAAGTGTTTGAGCTTCATTATAATTTCTCTCTAATGGAGTTTGGGGAAATGAAATGGGAGTTAGCCAGATTTATAAGACTATCACCTGAGAAAATAGGGATGACCTAGAGGACAAGGTGCATTGGTTAACTCCGTAGATAAGGAGAAAGAGCTGGCCCCTAGTTTGTAAAGACAAAAAATATTCTTACCCAATAACCACAGTCCCTGTGCTCTCAGTGGAGGGCTATGTGCGTCTACAACCTGAAGAAGCACTGCATCCTCCAGTGGTCTCCTCTCCTTGTCTTCAGAATCCTGCTCTGCAATCCATTTCTGTGTATTTATCCAAAAATAATTGAAATCAAGATCCCAAAGAGATATCAGAACTCCTGTATTCATTAGAGCATTATTCACAGTAGCCAAGATGTGAAAATAACCTGAATGTCCATTGACAGATTAATGTATACAGCAAATGTGATATATACATACAATGGAATATCATTTAGATTTAAAAAGAAAGAAATTTTTGAACATGGGACAACACAGATGAACCTTGAGAATATTATGCTAAGTGAAGTAAGGCAGGCACAGAAAGACATGGTCCCACTTATATGAGGTATCTCAAATTAAAGTCAAATTCATAGAATCAAAGAGTGGAATGGTGGTTGCCAGTGACTGGAAAGAGGGAGAAGTGGGGAGTACTCATTGATGAGAATAAAGTTTCAGTCAAGGAAGGTGAATAAGCCCTGGAGATCTGGTGTAGTACACTGCACCGACAGTCAACAATAGTGTATTACATGCTTAAAATTTTACGAGGGTTGATTTCATGTTAAGTGTTCTTATCACAATAAAAGAAAAAAATTTAAATAATAAAGTTAAACATTCAAAAAATCCTTAAGATGCCCTAGCCAGTTTGGCTCAGCGGATAGAGCGTCGGACTGTGGCCCGAAGGGTCCCAGGTTCGATTCCAGTCAAGGGCACGTACCTCGGTTGCAGGCTTCTCCCTGGCCTGTGCAGGAGGCAACCAGTCCATGTGTCTCTCTCACATCAATGTTTCTCTCTATCTTTCCCTCTCTCTTCCACTCTCCCTAAAAATCAATGGAAAAATATCCTCGGGTGAGGATTAACAAAAAAATAAAATAAAATAAAAAAGCTTCCTGGTATTTAAAAAAAAAAATCCTTAAGAGACCATGATGTTAGTAATTCACGTGGAACATGCATGAACACATTCTCATGGTGGTATTTGGAAGCTAAAAGACCATTTAAGGCAGACACACCTTCATGAGAGAGGGCATCTTGTATGGGAAAATGGTTGGTTGAGGCTCATGAGGAGGAAGGAGCAAATTCCTTCAAATGGAATCGAGAGCATTGGCTATTAAGTGGGGAGAAACAGTCCTGGGGAAGTTGAGCATGAGAGCTCCCTGAGGACAACCCCAGGACATTGGGCACCCTGCAAAGATGACTCCAGGAGTGGGCAAGGACAACAGTGCCTGTTCTGCTGGGCTCACGGCAGGGGCTGTTTTCTACTTGTATGAGATATATCAAATGTCTTCAGACTCCTACCCTGCAATCCCAGTCGTGGTCTCCCACTACTGCTCTTAGATTATAGGGAACTCAGGGCTGAGATTCAGGCCATGTGCAACAGTGACACTGATATTAAGAAACTGTATTCGTTTGCTAGAACTGCCATAAACAAAGGACGACAGGTAGGGTAGCTTAAACAACAGCATTTATTTTCTCACAGTTCTGAGGGCTGGAAGTGCAAGATCAGAGTGTTGGTAAGGTTGGTTTCTTCTGAGGCCTCTCTTTTTGGCTTGTAGCTGGCCATCTCCCCATGTCTTCTCATGGTTTTTCCTTGTGTGGGTGTCTATGTTCGAATCAACTCTTGTTATAAGGACACCAGTCATATGAGATTAGGGTCCACACCAATGGTCTCTTTTTAAATTAATTACCCTTTGAAGGACCCTATCTCCAAATACTTTTATATTCTCATAAGTCCATAAGTTTTCAAATTTTTATGATTAGAACTCTAATGTAAAACCAGTGGTTACCATTTAGTGGGCTTCTTGTGCATCATTGCACCTACATCTAATCTTCATAACCTATTGAGGTAGGAAGCTTTAGTGTCCATGCTGTGGAGATAAAGAAACTGAGGCCGGCAGTTAAGTAACTCCCCTGGACGCAGGATTGAACACAGGCCGACTGTTGCCTGAAACTATGCTTCTCACCACTGCATCATTCTGCTTCTTCTCCTGGGTGTGTTACAGAGAGAGATGCAAGCTACAGAAGAAATAAAAGTCACCCACTGTCCCACCCGCTGAGACTCTACATACAGATCCAGATTATGTTATACAGCTTTGCTCCTTGATCCAGGCTAACTTTTTTGATGCTGTTTTGCTAATGGCAGGGCCAAAGAAAAGCTCCAGAGGCTTAAAAACTGCCTACAAAACACCCCAGTGCATGGGGAAACGTTAATGAGACAGTGTTGGGTGTAAAACTCCGGGTCCTCAACAATATGTGTGCTCTGAGCCCTATTTTTGTAAAAGGACAATACCAGAATGCTAGCAATAGGTCTCTGGCCAGTGCAACTGCAAGTGATACTAATTTTCGTCCTGTATCACCTATCTGTATTTCCTATATTTCTCAAATGTGCTATAATGAGCATGTGGACAAAATGACCTCTGTGAGCAGAAATGAGACAATAAATGCCATAAGAGAAAAGTTAAACTGCACCCACTCAAAGCAGCACCACAGGTTCAATTCACTCATTTTGTCTCATTTCTGGAAGATTTCTCCATATGTATTTGGAAAGGAAAACAAAGGCAGCAGACAGAGTCTGTGAGGAAATCTATTGGAAATAACATCCTGACTGGGAAAAGCCACAAAAGAACCAGCCTAAAAGCATCCCAAAGTGGCCATTCAAATAGTAAAAATGACGCAGGAGGTTAAAAACAAAGTCCCAACTTTCAGTTAGAGTTTCCTGAGCCAGTGAAAACAGCAAGCCTGGAAGAGGAAGCCTGTGCTCCCTGGTGTCCCCGGGGAGGCCCCTGCCACTGCCACCTCGCCAGGACCTCAGAGAAATCGGAGGTCTTCCTCTTGTCAGCCCAAGTGCAGGGTCAGCTCCACACCCCAGGCTCCCCAGCAGAACCAGGCCATCGCTCTGCTTCCCTCCCAAGTGCCTAGGGGGCTACTGCCAGGCTTTGCCTTCAGATAGCAGGGACCCACTGGCAGGCCAGTGTGGCGGCTGGGCACATGTTCCACCTAGGGCCACCTGCTTCCTGCCAGGTGGCACGCCACAGCCGGGAGTCAGCCAGGCAGACACAATGGGCAGGACCCACATCAGATTCATAGGGAAAGAAAATTACTCTTTGTGGACTGAGAGATCAGGACAGAATATCTATAACTGTTTAAAGAAAAGCTTGTCTGCAGCCGCTCCCTCCCCAAGCACTTCCGAAATGTCACAACACACCAGACTCTTTAAATATCCAAACCCAGAATAAGTGTGCAGGCAGCATTTCCCCCAGCAACCTGGTCCATGTGCAGCCACCTGAGTCAGAGTCTCAAAGGATCAGAGCTGGAGAGGGCCTTGCAGGTCAACAAGCTCAGGCAGAGACCAAGATGCTGGCACTTGGCTCCTACCCTCTGTCACTTCCTGGGCCCTTAACCTCTGTGCCACCCTGCCTTCACCACCTGGGCCATTCCACACTTTTATTTTATTTATGTATTTACTTATATATTTATGTATGCATGTATTTTGGTTAATCCTCACCCAAGTATATTTTTCCATAGATATTAGAGAGTGGAAGGGAGGGAAAGAGACAGAGAGAAACATCGATGTGAGAGAGACACATGGATTGGTTGCCTCCCGCATGCACCCTGACCAGGGCCGTAAGATTGAGCCCACAACTGAGGTACATGTCCTTGACCAGAATCGAACCTGGGATCCTTCAGTCTGAGGGCTGATGCTCTAGCCACTGAGCCAAATCAGCTAAGGCCACTCCGCACTTTTAAACGAGATACAGAGTCTAGGGAGGCAAAAGGACTTGGCATAAGTTGCACAACTTGTTCATGGCAGAACGGGAGCTAAAACCTGGACCCCTACCCTCCTGCTCTTTCCCTGGACGTGTAGACATTTGGACCTGATGCCTCTGTGGCTGTCTTGTGATAGTGCAGTGGTTGCTCTGGATTAGAAGTTGAGCAATGTGCTTTCAGATCCTTACAAACAGGTTTAGACAGGCATGTCTCTTAAAAGTTTTGGATTTCTTTTTTATTTATTTGTTTTTGTTTTTTGTGTGTGTTTTTTTCTCATTAAAAAAAAAATTGGAGTCCCCTGGTTGAATATAGCATTTACCCAACCTCAAGATGTGAAACAGATACCAGCAGAGCTTACCTGGTTGAAGTAGGAGCAGGGGCCCAAAGCTCCCTCAACCATAGCCTCCAGCCCCACTGAACCATTGGTTCTAGAGATATATACTGGGTCTCGGGCCTCTGAGAGGTGGTTTGTGAAGTACTGGACCAATTAGTATCTCATGAACTCATATACCTGAGAACCCCAGATTCACCATAAAGTGAGTCTGGATTATAGAGGGAACATACCTAGGGCTCTACTCAATCCTTCTCTGCAGTCCCATAGCAAGTGAGGATGAGAAGACATCTGAAAAATGTACTTGGATTCAAAGGCAACCAGAGGTCAACAGTGAAATGTGACAGGCCCAACATAATCATTTATTCTTTCATTTGTCTAACAGAAATTTACTGAGCTCTTACTACATGCCAGCCCCAAGGTAGGCACAGCAAATTATATGCACAAAAGTAATTCATGCTCTTTATTCCTAAGGAAGTTTGTGTTTTAACAAAATCTGACATATAAATACAAAGAAAATTAGAAACACTTTAGGTACTTTTTTTTTCCAGAAATTCATGAACAAGAGCTACCCTTCCCAGCAAGGATGATTATCAAAGGCTTCACGAGAAGAAGGGACATTTGAAAATAATATGGTTTTGATGGGTGGAGCTGAGAGAGTAGGGCATTTCAAAATGAGGAAGCAGCATGTACAAAGGCCCAGAGACACTGTTGTCACACAGGCTGTACAACTGCAGAAAGTATATTCACAGAGTTTATCAAGTAAGGAGCACCCCCTGAAATCAGCTACATAGTGACCCTGCTGGGAAGCACAGATATGCGCAGGAAATAGTGAGCAGGACTAGACAGAGGGAGGAATCTGTACAGAGCAGTAAAGAGAAGTGGAAAGTAGGTTGGAACCCAAGTGTGGAAGGCCTGGACTCCACTCTGTACACAGTGGGCAGTTGCTAAGGTTTTTTGAACAGATAAGTGAAAGCAAAGTAAAGCTTTAATAAGCTGAGCCTAACAGTTGGATGGTGAATGGGAGGATTGGAGGGGATGAAGGCTGAGACAGTGAAAGGAACAGGTAATGGGACCAACTGTGGGTGGAGGTAGTGAGGATGGAGAAAAGAGATCAATGCATGGCAAGCCACTGACTTTGGAGTCAAGGGAGAGGAATGCCGTAGAGGGAGACAGCAGGACTGGTCTGGGTGCCTGGGATTCAGTGGGTGCCTTTTTGCACACTCAGAGAAGATGCCAGGGGTGCCTGGACTGGGTGGGCATTGGGAAGTTTGATTGTAGGTTTGGAAGGTTGGGGTCATTAGAGAGTCAATTCAGTGTACCAGCTCAACCCAGGAGCAAGGCCTCCCTGTATCTCTGCACAAGCATGGCTGTGAACTGGCCTGATGGTGATCGATTCCAATAATGCCCACTGCCCTGCTTCCATCTGATTCTTTTCCCTTGGCTTCTCCTCAGAAAGCACAGAGTTCCCAGGTCAGGAAAGCTAAAAACAAAAGACTTCCTTATGATCAATCCAGGCAACAATCAGAAGAGCCAGAAAGGAGACTCCTGGTCCCATATTTTCCAGCTGAGCTGTCCCTGTCAGGGTAAACAGCAACTAAAATAATCACAGTTGCTTGCCACTTGGAATATTATTATCAGAACAGGTAGTAAATAGGAACTGTTTTTAAAACAGGCTATCAAAACAAACCCAAGGAGAACATCCGCAAGCCCCAGGCCTGCGTCGCTGAGGAAGGTGACCCTTAGGCAAAGGGGAAGGTCCCTAAGATGGCCCAGGGTGGGGTGGCCCCAGTGGGAGGAGGCAAAGCTGAGGGAGGGAGGAACTGGCCTGCAAACAGGCTCTGAGCAAGATGCAGAAATACTTCTGACAACTGTGAACCTCCCTGGATGGGAAGCCAGCAGGGGAGGGCTGGTGGCCCCTGGGCCCATCCAGGCAGTCACTTCAGAGCCTGGGCAATCTTGAGTGGAAGCATCAGATGTTACTTACAGCCATTGATTGAAATCCGTGTTGTTTAGTATGGTGTTTATAAAGATACACTGTAGGTGGCCTTTCCTTCCTTGCCTCTCCAGCTGGGGTAGAGAGGTTTTTCTGTGCAGATTTCTCTGCTTTGTTTAGCTTATTTTCCTCCTCAAATATGTTAACTAATGAGGGCAAGGATAACAAATGTTTATTATTTAAACCTTGGATGAGGCCATTGCACCTGCACTTCCTGGTGGGAAAAGGTGCAGGAGTAAATGATGAGGTCCCTGTCCTGCAGCCCCCATCCTTTTTTCCTTCTCGCTAACCAGGGGCAGGGAACAGCTTTCAAAACAAAATTCTCCAGATGGTCTCAGAGGGGTTTGGTCTGTGGTCTTTGTGTGTGCTTATATTTTTGAGCTGGGAAAGGACTTCCACCATCAGAATTACTTTCTTCTCTCTATTCTACTTTCCTCATCCCTAAATAAAACTTATAAATACTCCCCATTGTGTTGGTCACTTGTGTGAAAACAAAACGCACCCTAGGATTTAAGAATAAGGGAGCAGATTGGAAGTCTGGGGTGATATGTTCAATTTAAAAAGTTGTGGGGGGCCCTAGCTGGTTTGGCTTAGTGGATAGAGTGTTGGCCTGCGGACTGAAGGGTCCTGGGTTCCATTCCAGTCAAGGACATGTGCCTGGGTTTCGGGCTTGATCCCCAACAGGGGGTGTAAAGAAAGCAGCCAATCAATAATTTTCTCTCATCATTGATGTTTCTGTCTCTCTCTTCCTTTCCCTTCTTCTCTGAAATTGATAAAAAAATAAAAACATATATTTTTAAAATATAAAATAAAAAGGTGTGGGGAATTTTGGAGAGACCTCTTGGTGCAAATCTAAGGCCCCATTCTCCAATCAGTCCTATTACTAATAAATAGGATCTTTTGATCTTTTTTTTTTTAATTAAATCTTTATTGTTCAGATTACATTTGTTCCTCTTTTTTCCCCCCCATAACTCCCCTCCTCCCAGTTCCCACCCCACCCTCCACCCTCACTCCCCAC
>NW_005368707.1:482878-485400 GCF_000412655.1 Myotis brandtii | reverse complement strand
TTCCACTCAGCCAGCCTTCCTGTGGTTCTGGGTGATGTCTGTTCTGTCTTTTAGTTGTATTTTTGAAGTGGTTGTTCGAGGCAGCAAACTCCGGCGTTAACCTATGCTGCCATCTTGGTTCTCCCTTTTGATCTTAAAAACAATGAACTGTCCATGAGTGAATGTACCAACTGCATGCAGACTGGTCATATAACAAAAAAGGACAGTGATTGGAAGTCTGGCAAGAGGATTGCAATCCTAGACTCAAAGCCTAGACCTTGGCTCCTGAAACCTTCTCCTCCTGCTGCCCTCTTCAGCCCAGCCTCTCTAGGCTGCTATTTCTCCCCTGCCCTGGCAATGGAAAGCAAAGGCTGTGGGGCTCCTGGGCCCTGGCAAGGACAGAGGGCCAAGGAGGCAGAAGGGCCCTTGAGGATGGCCGAGTACAAGGAAAAGCTCATCTTTCAGCTCACACAAACTCTAGGTGTGCCTTGAAAGAGCCAGGATGATTGTACCACCTTATGAAAATGTTGACAAAGTATGGAGGGATTTGCCGGCTTCCTGTTGGGACTCAGAGATTGAAGTAGATGAAAATGCAGAAAGAAAGAGTAGTCCAGGAGGAAAGCCGAGGCAGTTATTATGTTGGGGAGAGGAGGAACAGAGTACAGGGCAGTTCTGAGTGGGATGGAGCGACTCTAAGGGAAAGGTCTGAGGGTACGTGGGAGAAGATGCAAAAAGAATCTTTGGTGCTGAAGAGAATCTTTGCCAGAAAAAGCTCAGGAAACAGTGTTAGAAACATGGTTTTTCTTAAGAAAACCAGGGGCCATGGAACAGGGAGCTCTGCACAGATGCTGTTCAAATAGCCTGGAGCATTAGGATTCTGGAGAGAGAGAAATCCAAGTCCAAATAACACCTCATCCAGACTGCTGAGCCAGGCCCTGGGCTCTGGGTTTGGAGAGCCCAAGCCATTTAAGGGAAGCCATGAAATTGGGGAAAATATAAGATCCTGTCTTTATTTCCACCTCTTTTTTTTTTTTGCATGGTTGTAAGAATTTCCTACCACATTGATTAAAGACTAAGTTGAATATGGAACAATGATAAGCAGCAACATGGATTAATCTCACAGACATAATGTTGAGTGAAAGAAGACAGACATAAATGAGCACTTAAGATACAATTCCATTTACTAGTATAGGAAGTTCAAAAGCAGTCAATCGAAAACTAATCTATGGACACAAAAGTCAGAAGAGTAGACACCACTGGGATACTGACTGGGAGGGGCCACAGGGGAGCCTTCTTGGTGCCGGACGTGCCATGTGTTGGTCTGGGATGTACTTACAGAGAGTATGATGTGTAAAAACTCATCGAGCTGTGCAAGTAAGACCAATGTACTTCACTGCAAGTCAGTGAACCTCAACAAAATTTTTTTAAATTTATTTTTATTGTTGAAAGTATTACATATGTTCTCTTTTTCCCCCATTGGCGCCCTCCTCCCCAGGCTCTCACCACACTAAAATCTATGTCCAGGGGTTATGCATACTCTATATAATAAAAGAGAAACATGCAAATTAGCCATCCATCCGCTACCCTCAAGCCACACCCACAAGCCAATCAGAGTGACTATGCAAATTAACCCAAACAAAGATGGCGATTAATTTGCATATGCAGGTGTCAGGCACCCCAGGCGGCCACGGATGCAGGCTCCCAGGACTTTGCTGGCCCTGGGAGGTGAGGCCACCCGCGCCTAGCCACGCCCACAGGCTCCCGGGACTTTTGCCAGTCCGGGAGGTGAGGCTGCCCACGCCTAGCCATGCCCACAGCCTCCCAGGACCTTCGCCAGCCCCGGGAGGCAAGGCCGTAGCCACGCCCGTGGGCTCCCAGGACTTTTGCCGGTGGGGGAGCCGAGGCCGCCCATGCCTAGCCAAGCCCGCGGGCTCCTGGGACCTTGCCGGTGGAGAGTGGGAGGTTTGGAGGACTTGGCAGAGCAGGAGACTGCTGGACGTAGAGCAGAGAGAGAGAGGGTGGCTTGGAGGGCACGGCTCCCTCTGTCACCCCAACTTCCTCATCACAGCTGTGGAAACTGACAGCAGGGAGGAGGAAGTCCCACCCCCACAGAATCAGACAGAATTAGCCATTGGTCAGACAGCTCTCAGCGGCCTGATAGCCAGGACTCTCATTCACCTGCATCTCAGACCATGACAGTAGAGAGGTGGGACTATGTCTAAAGAACAACTGTTGATACAACGTAGCTCTACAGCCCAAAGATACCGGTGTTATCAACAGAAAATGTCTGCAGAGCAGTGTGTGTCTGATCTTGAAAGAAGGCAGCGCCTGTGACAGAATGTATCTGAACACCAGCTACTGGAAAAACGCTGCTCTGATGCCAAAAAACACTGGCATTATCGACAGAAAATGTCTAAAGACTAACATGCCTTTGAAGTTGAAAGAAGGCGGTGGCAACGACAGAATATGTCTAGAGAACAGTCATCAACAAGTACTACCAATACCGGTAGGAACTGCCTTCTCAGCGAAAATGGAGTACATGA
>NW_005368707.1:478495-481654 GCF_000412655.1 Myotis brandtii | reverse complement strand
AAATGGGCAGATATTGCAAACAATTTACAACGCTGGCAAAAAGTTGAAAACAGACCTGACTTAGTAGCCAGAGTTTTTAATATTAAGCTGAATGCTCTTTTAATGATATCTGAAAAGTCCATTTATTTGGCAAAGTAATACCTAAATTCACGTCATTGAATTTCAGAAATGTGTACTGCCTCATGCTCACATATTATTGATATTAGATAGTGAGTCTCTAATTAATTCCCTTTCAATGTGCATGAATTTCGTGCACTGGGCTACTAGTCTATATATATAAAAAGCCAGTGACTGGAACGCCGGAATGACGGGAACAACCAGTCGCTATGACACCCACTGCAGCCAGTGAACCAGCCTGATTGGGGGGTGGGGATGGCTGGCCAACCTCCCGCAGGTCCTCCCCCTGCCTGGCCCCACCCCAGATTGGCCCCCCCACTCCGATCAGGGGCAGGGCCAGTGGCCAACCACCCATGGCTCCTCCCCCAGGCCACAGGCCCCTGATTGGCCCCTCCACCACATTCGGGGATGGGGCCAGCCGGACCACCACCCACAGCCCCTCCCCATGGGAGGTCCCACCCATGATCAGCCCCCACCACTCAGATCGGCCTGCGGCTCCTCCCCCCAACCAGCTCAGCTCCCGATCGCCCCCCCTAACCCCAATCAGGGTCAGGGACAGCCTGCCCATTGCCCACAGCCCCTCCCCTCAGCCGGCCCGGCCCTGATTGGGCCCCAATCGGGGCGGGCCAGCCAGCCAACCTCCCACCATCTCCTCCTCTTGACAGGCCTGGCCCTGATCCTCCCCAATTGGGGCCGGGCTGGCCAGACCCCACCCGTGCATGAATTCGTGCACTGGGCCTCTAGTTTGTCTATAAGTTCTTTGGTTGATCTCTTCCTGCACCCCCCTTCCCTCTAAAATACATCAGTACATTGCATGCTTCAATGTCTCTGGATCTTTTTGTTCATCGGTTTATTTTGTTCATTAGATTCCACATATAGATGAGATCATGTGATGTTTGTCATTTTCTGACTGGCTTATTTCACTTAGCATAACAATCTCCAGGACCTTCTCTATTGCCTCAAAGGGTAAGAGGTCCTTCTTTTTTACATAGTATTCCATTGTGTAAATGTAGATAAGTGGATAGCAAAAATGTTTTTAAAGTGGAATGGTATAACATACATGTATTTACTTCCTATTGATGCTGTGACAAATTACCACAACCTTAGTAGCTTAAAACAACACAAATTTCTTCTTACAGGAGGTCAGAATTTTACCATCAAAGTATCAGCGGAACTGAGTTCTTTCTGGAGACTTCAGGGAAGAATCTGTTTCCCTTTTCTTTTTCAGTTCTAGAAGCTACCTGCATTCTTTGGCTCATGGTCCCTTATCAAATCACTCCCACCTCTTGTTTCTGGCATCACATCTCCTACCACTGTGTCTTTGATCCTCCTGTCTCCTTCTTGTAATGAGCCTTGTAATAACTTTGGGCACACCTGGACACTCATGAATAATCTCTCCATCTCAAAATCCTTAATTTAATCACATCTGCAAAGTCTCTTTTCTATTTAAGATAACATCACAATTCTGAGCATTAGGAGATGGACATTTGTGGAGGGCATTATTCAGCCTATCAATGTAACTTTGCATGAAGGTCCAGTTCCTTGTATAGGGAGGTGCCCCTTTCTAGGCCAAATCAGATAAACAAATGTGTTAGGTTAATTAATGCTAGGTGCTGTTGGAACTTACAAACCCCAAAATCTCCATGGCTTTATACAATAAATAGGAGTTTTTAACTTGGGTCTGGCATCCCCAAAGAATCCTTAGATGGAATTCATAGGATCTGTGAACTCAGATGGAAAAAAATTACACCTTTATTTTCTCTAAACTTATTATTTTTCCAATAATAAATGCAGTCAGTAAATCACATTAGTATTGACGGTATCTGTATGTTATCACCATTGGAAATCTAAGATATCTTTACATCACCTTGGCCCGTGTGGCTCAGTTGGTTGAGCATCATCTCATGCACTGAGAGGTCACTGGTTCAATTCCTGGTCAATGCACATACCCAGGTGGTGGATTCCATCTCCAGTAGTCATGTGCAGGAAGCCACTGATGGATATTTCTTCTCTCTCTCTCTCTCCTTCTCCCTCTAAAATCAATAAAAACATTTTTTTTAAAAAAAGGTATTTTCACATCAAGTTACAATTGTTGCATCTATGTCAAAATATCACTTACACTCATCACTACTTCAAATGTATGGTGGTTATTAAACCTTACCCTATTTCTAATCTATAATGATAAAAGCATAATATGCTAATTAGACCAGATGGCTGAATGACCTTCTGGAAGAAGCCAGGGCTGCAAGGGCCGAGCCCCTTGCACAAATTTCATGCATCGGGCCTTTAGTTATTTAATAATGGATTAATAAAGAAGCATGTACATTAAATTATCATGATTTTTATATTTTAATTACAGTATTTCAGTACAAATTTTAATCTAGTATTCTATTTTATCCATTTAAAAACATTTCTGAGAAAAAGTCCATAGCCTTCTCCAAGTTGATAAAATGGTCCAGAGTACACACACATACACACACAAAACAAGTTTAAAACCCATGAAATACAGGTTTTCCTTTTGCTTCTGTGAGTTTTGAAGCAATCTGGGTGGCCCTCTGTGCTGTAGCTACCCCATCTGGAACACATAACCTCTGAATGACCAGGGGGCTCACTGGTACAGGTTCCTTACTAGGTTCCCCCAGACTCTTTGAAGAAAGTGAGGATTTCTCCTTCAGACACAACTGTGGGACAGAAATTTTCTTGGTTTTCCAGGGAATTATTTGTGTAACATATACCCAATTAGTAATTTAGGTGATAAGCTACTTTCCCAGTTTTCTTTAGGGTGTAAGGACTGGGATAACTGGCAGTCACATAAGTCTAACCCAGCTGTGGGCAAACTACGGCCCGCGGGCCGGATCCTGCACGTTTGAAATGAATAAAACTAAAAAAAAAAAAAAGACCGTACCCTTTTATGTAATGATGTTTACTTTGAATTTATATTAGTTCACACAAACACTCCATCCATGCTTTTGTTCCGGCCCTCCAGTCCAGTTTAAGAACCCATTGTGGCCCTCGAGTCAAAAAGTTTGCCCACCCCTGAAC
>NW_005368707.1:476096-478432 GCF_000412655.1 Myotis brandtii | reverse complement strand
TATTTCTAATCTATAATGATAAAAGCATAATATGCTAATTAGACCAGATGGCTGAATGACCTTCTGGAAGAAGCCAGGGCTGCAAGGGCCGAGCCCCTTGCACAAATTTCATGCATCGGGCCTTTAGTTATTTAATAATGGATTAATAAAGAAGCATGTACATTAAATTATCATGATTTTTATATTTTAATTACAGTATTTCAGTACAAATTTTAATCTAGTATTCTATTTTATCCATTTAAAAACATTTCTGAGAAAAAGTCCATAGCCTTCTCCAAGTTGATAAAATGGTCCAGAGTACACACACATACACACACAAAACAAGTTTAAAACCCATGAAATACAGGTTTTCCTTTTGCTTCTGTGAGTTTTGAAGCAATCTGGGTGGCCCTCTGTGCTGTAGCTACCCCATCTGGAACACATAACCTCTGAATGACCAGGGGGCTCACTGGTACAGGTTCCTTACTAGGTTCCCCCAGACTCTTTGAAGAAAGTGAGGATTTCTCCTTCAGACACAACTGTGGGACAGAAATTTTCTTGGTTTTCCAGGGAATTATTTGTGTAACATATACCCAATTAGTAATTTAGGTGATAAGCTACTTTCCCAGTTTTCTTTAGGGTGTAAGGACTGGGATAACTGGCAGTCACATAAGTCTAACCCAGCTGTGGGCAAACTACGGCCCGCAGGCCGGATCCTGCACGTTTGAAATGAATAAAACTAAAAAAAAAAAAAGACCGTACCCTTTTATGTAATGATGTTTACTTTGAATTTATATTAGTTCACACAAACACTCCATCCATGCTTTTGTTCCGGCCCTCCAGTCCAGTTTAAGAACCCATTGTGGCCCTCGAGTCAAAAAGTTTGCCCACCCCTGGTCTAACCTCTTGGCTGGCTTCATCACTCTTGTAATTCTAGTTCCACCCTTATTTATCCCCAGACCAAGCTAGACATCCTCACCTTTTCCTCTCTTACCATAAAGAAAATAATATTCTATAGTTTGTTACTGCTCCAGCTCTGTAGTTGTTGCTAATTTTCTCTGGTTCTTAGTGGAAAATTCAGTTGGGATACCCTGACACCTGAGCCCTGTACACCCAGGCCCCCCACCACAGCCCTCTCCCTGGACTGGTTTGCTTCTCCCTAGTACAAAGCCCTTGGGATATTTTCTTGTGCTTTAGACTTTTCTAACTGACTTGCTCCTATCCCATCACTGACCTTGTTCTTGGCTACCCCACAATTCTTCAGTGTGACTCAGACTTTACCTTTCAGTAATCTTAGTTACTCTCTACCCAGTCTTTCCTTCTATCTCTCATCTCACCTGGTTGGCACCCCTCCACTCACACTTTCTGTCCCACACCTCCATCCTTGATCCCAAGATACCTATATTAGAGTAGGTGGCCCTGCCTCATCTGGATATGGCACCCATCTCTTTGAGGGGAGAGATTAGAGACTGCCCTAGGCCCCTGGTCGGCAAACTGTGACTCTCGAGCCACATGAGGCTCTTTGGCCCCTTGAGTGTGGCTCTTTCACAAAATGCCGACTTCTGCGCATGGGCCACAAAGTTTCAATCGCACTGTACATGCACACCCGCACGTGGTATTTTGTGGAAGAGCCACACTCAATGGGGCCAAAGAGCCACATGTGGCTCACGAGCCGCAGTTTGCTGACCACTGCCCTAGGCCATTCATTCTTCACTTTCTCTCTCTTTTTTTTTAATCTTTATTGTTGAAAGTATTACATATGTCCCCCTTCCTCCCCCATCAACTGCCTCCAGCCCACACCCACCCTCGCCCCAGGCCCTCACCACCCTCTGTCTGCATCATTGGGTTATGCCTATATGCACACAAGGTCTTTGATTGATTACCTCCCACCCAACGACTCTCCCCTGCCTTCCCTCCAAGATTCTGAACTCTGTTCCATGCTTTCATGTCTCTGGATCCACTCTATTTATCAGTTTCTTTTGTTAATTAGATTCCATATGAGTGAGAACCTGTGATATATGTCTTTCTCTGATTGACTTATTTAACTTAGCATGATATTCTCCAGGTCCCTCCATGCTGTCTCAAAGGGTAAGAGAGTCTTCTTTTTTACTGTTGCATAGTATTCCATGGTATAAACCAGACCTTTTTTATCCACTTGTCTAGGATTTTATGGTTTCAGGACATACATTTAGGTCTTTTGTCCATTTTGAGTTTATTGTTGTGTATGGTGTAAGTTGGTGGTCTAGTTTCATTTTTTGCATGTATCTGTCCAATTTTCACAACACCATTTACTGAAGAGACTGTCTTGACTCCATTGTGTACTAGTACTCTTGCCTCCTTTGTCAAATATTAATTGA
>NW_005368707.1:466575-476033 GCF_000412655.1 Myotis brandtii | reverse complement strand
TGCCTGTTCTTGTGCCAGTACCAGGCTGTTTTGATTATGGTGGCTTTGTACTATAACTTCATATCTGGTACTGTGATTCATCCAACTTTGTTCTTCTTTCTCAAGATTGCTGCAGCTATTTGGGATCTTTTTTGGTTCCATATAAATTCTTGGAGTATTTGTTCTAGATCTGAGTATTTTCCATTTCATCCCCATTGGTATATATTAATAGGGATTGCATTGAATCTATAGATTGCTTTGGGTAGTATGGACATTTTAGTGATGTGGATTCTACCAATCCATGAACACAGAATATTCTTCCACTTGTTTATATCTTCTTATATCTCTTTTATCAACATCCTGTAGTTTTCCGAGTACAAGTCTTTTTTTCTCCTTGTTTAAGTTTATTCCTAAGTGTCTTAATTTTTTGTTTCAATGGTAAATGGGATGGATTTTTTAGTTTCTCTTTCTGAGAACTCAATATTGGTGAATGAAAAAGTCATCAACTTTGGGGTGTTGGATTTGTATCCTGCTACATTGCCAAATTCATTTATTAAATCTAGTAGTTTTTTGGTGGAGTCTTTAGGGTTTTCTAAGGACAATATCATATTATCTGCAAATAATGAGCATTTTACTTCCTCCTTTTCCAAATAATTTGGATGCCTCTTATTTCTTCTTCTCTGAACACTATGGCTAAGACTTCCAGTACTATGTTTAATAAGAGTAGTAAAAGCAGACATCCTAGTCTTTGTTCCTATTCTTAAGGGAAATGGTTTTAGTTTTTGCCCATTGAGTATGCTGTTCCCTGTAGGTTTGTCATATATGGCCTTTATCATGTTGAGATATGCTCCCTCTATTCCCACTTTGCTGAGAGTTTTTATCAAAAATGGGCGTTGAATTTTGTCAAATGCTTTTTCTGCATCTATTACTATGATCACATGATTTTGTCTTTTAATTTGGTTATGTGATGTATCACGTTTATTGATTTCCGAATATTGTACCAGCCTTGCATCCCTGGAATAAATCCCACTTGGTCATGGTGTATGATCTTTTTAATATATTACTGGATCCAATTTGCTAGTATTTTGTTGAGATTTTTAGCATCTATGTTCATCAGGGATATTGGTCCATAGTTCTCTTCCTGGTTTTGGAATTAGGATAATGTTGGCATCATAAAAAGAGCTTGGAAGTGTTCCTTTCTCTTGGATTTTTTGCAATAGTTTGAGGAGTACAAGTGTTAGTTCTTCTTTGAATGTTTGGTAAACTCCCCTCTGAAGCCATCCGGACCCGGGCTTTTGTTTGCTGGGAGTATTATTTTATTACTGCTTCTATTTCATCAGTTGTTATTGGACTATTCAGGTTTTCTGATTCTTCCTGATTCAGTTTTGGAAAATTGTACTTTTCTAGAAATTTTTCCATTTCATCCCATCGTCCAGCTTGTTGGCATATAGTTATTCATAATATATTTTTTTATGATCCTTGGTATTTCTGAGGGGTCAGTTGTTACTTCACCTCTTTCATTTCTGATTTTATTTATTTTGGGTCCTCTCTCTTTGTTTCTTGCTGAATCTGGCTGACAGTTCATCAATCTTGTTTATCCTTTCAAAGAATCAGCTATTGGTTTCTTGATATTTTTTTGGGGGGGTGGTATTGTTTTTTTAGTCTCTGTGTCATTTATTTCTGCTCTAATCTATATTATTTCCTTCATTCTAGTTTTGGCTTTTCTTGTTGTTCTCTTTCTAGTTCTTTAAGTTGTAGGGTTAGATAGTTTATTATTAATTTTTCTTGTTTTTTGAGATAGCACTGTAGAACTATGAACTTGTCTCTCAAGACTGCTATTGCTGTATCCCAGAGATTTGGGGTTGTTGTGTGCTCATTTTTATTTGTTTCCAGGAAGTTTTTTATTTCTTTCTTGATCTCATTGGTAACCCATTCATTGTTTAATAACATGCTATTTAGCCTTCATAAGCTTGATGTTTTGGGGTGTTTTTTACTATAGTTAATTTCTAACTTCATTCCACTGTCATCTGAGAAGATGCTTGTATGATTTCAATCTTCTTGAACTTTTAGAGGCTTATTTTGTGTCCTAACACATGGTCTATTTTTTTTAATGATCCATGTGCACTTGAGAAGAATGTAGATTCTGAAGCTCTGGGGTGAAATGTTCTATAAATGTCAATTAAATCTATCTGATCCAGTGTGTCTTTTAGAGTCACTATTTCCTTGTTAATTTTTTGTCTGGAAGATCTACCCAGTGAAGTCAGTGGGGTGTTAAAGTCCCCTACTATGACTGTATCATTGCCAATCTCTCTCTTAGGGTCCTTTAGAAGTTCTTTTTACATATTTAGGTGCTCCTATATTGGGTGCATATATGTTTACCAGAGTTATATCCTCTTATTGGATTGATCCCTTTAGTATTATGTAGTGATCTTTGTTGTCTCTTGTGATGGCCTTCATTTTAAAGTCTATTTTGTCGGATATGAGTATTGCTACTCCAGCTTTTCGTCTTTTCCATTTGCATGGAAAATTGTTTTCCGTCCCTTCATTCTCATCCTTTGTGAGTCTTTTGTTCTGAGGTGGGTCTCTTGTACACAGCATATAGTTGGGTCATGTGTTTGTATCCATTCAGTTATCCTATGTCTTTTGATTAGAGCATTTAATCCATTTATATCTAAAGTTATTATTGCTCAGTACTTATTTATTGCCATTTTAATTCTGTATGATTAGGTTTCTCTCCCTTTAGCATTTCTTGTAATGCTGGCTTGGTGGTAATGTACTCCTTTAGCCATTTTTGTGAGGGAAGCTCTTTATTTCACCATCCATTTTGAATGATAGCCTTGCTGTATATAGTAATCTTGGTTTCAGATTCTTGCTTTCCATTACCTTGAGTACTTCATGATATTCCCTTGTGGCCTTCTCATTCACAACTATTGACTTCAGGATCCAAATGATTTGGGTCATTCTGCTTTGTCCAAACTACCACCTACTTCCCATTCTTTTCCCTGTGAGAATGCTGCTGCCAATGCTCCACGGGGAATGTATGGAGGCTCATGGAGCCAGCTGCCAACCCTTTTCTGTGACATTGGAGTGCCACATGCACCCAGGCTAAGGAAAGACTGAGGATTATTAGATGGATTCTGGTGACATGCTGCCTCACACCAAGTCATATGGGCCTCTCTGTTTGTGAGCCTGGAGAGCACCTATATCCCCTAGATCTCACAGAGTCCTGAGCTCCCACTCCTGGTGCCAGCCACCCCATGGTGCTGCCCTGTGACAGATAGTCTATGGGTGACTGCTGCTCATGAGTTTTATTACCTCTAAACCCAGCTGAAAATCCCTGCCTACCTAACAGCTGTTTGGGTACCTAGAGATGGATATGCTCTAGAAGCAGAGCTCCCAATGCATATCTCCCCAGGCCATTTTCATCTGCTCCACAACAACCCACCTGTGGTGCACTATGACAACGCATTTGTTAGCACACAAGAAAATTCCCAGCTCTGGAGCCAATTATATTCCTTCCATGTGGAAGGCTGTGTGACTTCCCCACTTAGATGTTTTCCATGATTTTTTTCTGTGTGTCTTAATCATGCAAAGTAAAGACAGAGGTGTAGACATAAATACACCACAGGCCTTCAGGCCTCCAAAGTCAGCAGTGTGCACACCTTGGGGGGAAAAGCTGAGAGACTGTGAATCACTGAGCTCAACACACCAGAAAAATGGAAAAGGAAAGGTATCAGTTTCCTATGGCTGCTTTAAAAAGTGCCATAAACTGGGTGGCTTGAAACAACTGAAGTGTCTCACAGTTCTGGAGGCTAGAAGCCCCAAATCAAGGTGTATGCAGGATTAAATCCTTTCTGAAGTTTTTGGGAGAGATGGTTCCAGAACTCCATCATAGTCTCTAGTGGTTATTGCCAATCCTTAATGTTCCTAGGTTTGTAGGCAGAGCTCAGGTCCTGACTGTGGAGCTGGCCTTGGGGATTATGGGTGGGTGATCATATCAGAGGAATGCACGTTCTTCCCCTCACTCCAATGCAGCCCCAAGCCTCTGTCCTCTGCACCATAGCCCCATCAGCATCCCATCTCTGAGCCTGAGCCATGAAGCAGAAGGGATGTGTGGTAATGATTGAGGCCTGTCCCACCTCCTCATGCCCTGTACCATCTGCCCACCCAGACTGGCTTTGCCACTGTAGACCCCTGGCTCTCTCCATCCTAGCCATCAGGTGGGCTGCCTGTTTTCCCATATTTTGAGGCAGAGGCTCCCTGCCCATCCCCAGGCATCTGTCTCTTTGGTCTCTGCTTCCTTCCTGCCCTTCCCCTCATTGCTGCTGAGACTTTTAATTGTCTTCTAGGCCCTACTTGCCCATCCCCTGGGTTTATTGTGCCTGACAACCATGTAGGATTGGCTGTCCTGCTGTCCCTCAGACCCTCCAATTAAACGACATTGAGCTCATCTTATTTACTAGACCTGCTGCTCCCATGTTCAGCACCGTGTGAGTGGTCCAGATGCTCCCTGCTGCTGACTCCTGCCTTCCCCACCTGCCCCCAACTGCTCCAGCACCAGACCAGCCTTCTGGATGTCTCTCCATCCCCACTGCCTCTCCCCCAGCCTAAGCTGCATCTTGTCCAGACTTCCACAGTCACCTTCTAATTGGTGTCCCTGCCCATACAGAATCTAAAATAATCTTTTGGAAATACATGTCTGGTTGTTTCATTCAAATTGCCTCTTACATATTGAGACTAAAAACTTTTTTCTAGGCTTCCTTTTGCCAATAGGCTTTTTCTTGGTCTGGTTCTAGCATACTTACTAGAACATTGAGCCCTATATTCCTCCATAGGTCACCCCTGCACATCCATGCATACCCATGTACACCCATGTGCACATGTGTATACACATACACATGCCATGCATGTGCACCACTAGTTGTGCCCATTTATTTATTCACATGTGCAATTATTTACAGGGTGCCAACTATTTGCACTCTTAGGATACAATACTGATGCTTGTTACCATTTCTTAAATATGTCACATACATGTTTTCTGGGATCTCCCTCCTATTACTCCTTCTGTTGGGAGTGTCTTCCTCCCTTCCCACCTAATATGGTCCTATCCCCTTTCTTCAAGACCTGACTCAACAGTACCTCCTCTGTGATACCTTGTCTGCTTCCCAGGTGGAGTGAATTCCCTGATGTGCCTCAGACACTCCTACCCATGGTGGAAATGACAGCCCTATGGATGAGGGCAGGAATCACTAATTGCACATCTTGTTCAGGGGCCCAGTGCACTTACTGCATAAGTGAGTGACGGATGGAGTGCAGTTTTCTGAGCACTCTCAAGGCTTCTCTGTCACCCCCAGGAAGCCCCAGTCCCCAGAGCCACCAAGCTGTATAGGATCAGAAATGGCCCAGTCTTGATGCCCACCAGGCCCCACCAGCAGCCATGCAGCATCCTCAGGAAAGCAGGACTGGCTTTCTCTCCTCCCTTGAAACATAAAACTCAGCTGTTACATATCCAAGGAAAACAGACTTTTCTCCTAACATGCCAGACAGGAGGTTGGAGAAATGGAGAGAAAGCCCATCACTGCCACCAGTCTCATCATCTGAAGCCACACCTCCCAGCCCATCTCTCCCAGTGGGTAATTGGACTTCCTTGGATTGGAGGACAAAGCACCAGAGCACAGACATTCTCAGTTCCAGCCTGGGATGTTCACACCCTCCCTCCTCCTCTCCTGGAAGCAGCATTGCAGTTAAATATTTAGGAAGTCCTGTTCTATTTCTTGGAGGAATCTAGCTTAGGGTTTTTTAAATTTTTTTCTTCCACTTTAATGAACCAAGTATTTGGGAAATTAGCTCACAGAGTCATGCCACCAACACCAAATTAGAGCCATCTGTACAGATAAAACAGTTAGGAGCTTTTGTGCCCCTGTGGGCCGAGATGTGTAGCTCATTCAGTCTCAGAGGACACACTTTATCACCGAGTTTCTTTTTTTTCTTAACACAGAAGACGCCTCAGTCAGCGCTTAGGAAACAGGAAGGAACCCGTTGTTTTAAATAGCAGACGGCAGAGAATTGACTCATTATGGTCTGTTCATTCATTCAGCAAGTGACAGCCAGAAGGCAGCCTGCTCAGCTTCCATGTTCCTGAGATGCTGGTCAAGGGGCATAGCCAGGATTTTCTCACAGAGAGTCTGGGAGAATTCAGTGCAAACCCTTTCAAAGGGAATTGGTGAACCCTGAGATTTCTATCTTGTGCAGGACCTAAAAAAAAAAAAAAAGGTTCTGTTGTCTTAAAAAAAAAAAAAAGACAAAAATAAAAGCTCCAGTAAAAACCCACAAGAATACCTGGAAATCAGACAACATCCTATGTTTCCCTTCCCTAACCTGATATTTACTCCAACTAGGGCAAACACAATTTTAAGCCTCCTTTTTCTTATCTTCGCAATGGTCTATTTTCATTTTTCTGGGCTTGAAAGCCATTGGTTCAGGGTTGTGAGGCAGCAGAAGGGGGTGAGGGATAGAGGGCCCCACTGGAAGGCAGATTCCTTCAGGGGAAAGTGGTCCCATAGGGCAGCTGGGCCCAGGAGCCCAAGGGTTAATCTTCTTCAGATTCATCATTGTAACAGCCGAGAACACAAATTAGTCCTGCCAGAAGCTGTCTGACTTCTGGATTTAATTTTTAAAGTGTGTTGTGTTGTGTTGTGTTTGACATCCAAATTGAAATCCAGGTGTAATTATGGAAACTGAGGGGCTAAGGCCCTTGTGTCCTACAGCTTACTTCTGCCTTCCATTGTCCTGTGTCTTCTTCATCCTCAAAGCAGACTCGAGTCGCCTAATTTCTAATAGATGAGGGTGGGGGCCTTGAAACTGACCCACCTACATTGTCTTTCCAAGCCTTTCCAACTGTGAACACCCATAGCCTCATGGCTTATGTGGTATCTTCCCCCGTCCTTCCATGCCAATCCCCCAGGGAGGGCTCTGAGTGTCACACCTCCCAACCCAGGCAGTGTCTTTCATAGCTCAGAGAGCTATTTGGATTTATATTTTAAACCCCAAAATTATGGTGACTCCTGTCACCAATGGGAGTGATCAAAACATCCTATTTCGATCATTAACATTACTCCAAGTGTTAGTATAACTCTTGATGCTCATGACAGCCAAATGTGTAGCATCTTCAAGAGGAAACCTTTCCCTGCCATTGCCCCTTTCTTCAACATGCCAAACAATCAGGATTCTCAATATACTCTGGGGGTGAACTGAAATCCTGGCGATTGAAAATGGGGAAAGCCTTCCACTTTTTCATGTTCTTCAAAACCATTCTGTATGCCTACAGGTGTCAGTATGAGTCAAAGAATGGGTCTCATTACAGGTGAAGTTAGAGCAATGATATAATTTATTGTCTAAATCTGGACATTATTTAGAGTGAAAATGAGAGCTATTAATAATTATGCCAAAGCAATAAGTACAGATGATGACCAGGCAAACTGAGACAGATGGTCACCCTATCTATGAACTGTGAGCTCTAAATTAGTGCTGCCTCCAAATTGGGCATCCATTTAGTGTTTTGTTTTGTTTTCTTTTGTTTTAAACAATACCCAAGTGACCTTAGTCCAATTCAAGGTGGGAGGAAGGGGGAGTTGAGGAATGAGGCTTTAAGCTATCATACCTGACTGAAGGTCATGTGGGGAAGAAATGGATTAGTTCATCCTAGAAAAAGGTGTTACAGACTTGAGAAAAACCAGGATCCATTTCTTGTCTGAGTTGCTAGCTGCTCTCAGCAAAGTAACTGAGCTCTGCCAATACCCTCTCCAGATGCAACAGATAGCAGTGTCCTGAGTCTTGAGGTTGGAATTCCAAGCTCACTTTCCACCCTCCAGCTCTTGTGAAGTCCATCAGAAGATAGACACACCTTTGCAATACTCAGTTGTCCTTGAGGTCCTGTCAAAAGATCCAAACAGGTGACGTCAGAGGAATGGCAGCATGAGAGAGCTCCATCGCTTCTCCTCCTGAAATTTCAACAAGTTTAGCAGCTATAATTCAACAAAAAAAATCCTTGTTCAACACAGAGGCATGTCTGAGAGACCCAAGCATTGAAACATCTAAATGTGGGCAACCGGAAATAATGGGGAGATGAGAAGAGAAGAAAGTACAGACTGCTCTCAGATGCAGCCCTGCAGCTGGGAGCTTGTGACTCAGCCTGGAGAGGGGAGGAAGCCATCAATAGAAGGGAGGAATATAGAGCTGCAAGGGAGGGGGGCGGTCCATGGGAGCAAGCAGCAAGCGGAATGAACAGTGACTGAATCAGCAGATGCCTGACAGAGCACAGGGTCTGCAGTGAGGCTCTCCATAGTTGGCCTAGTGGTGGTGTTTCAGACAAAGAAACAACCACAGAGCCCTGACACCACTTGGACTCCTAAACTCGCTTCCCGTTGCCATTGGAGTTGAGTCAAAGAGCATATTATCTGTAAACCAAAAGCTGTTACAGTAGAACCACTGCTTTCCTCTGTGGCTGAACGCCAAGTGGGGAGCTTGGGGTGGGACCCTACAGAAGTCATGGGGTTGCCATTATGATGAGAGCAAAACATACCCCAACCCCAAGCAGCACGGCTATACTGTCTTACAGAAGCCATAGAGGTCAAGACTGGGAGATCACAGAGGTAAAAAATCTTGCGATTCAGTGCCATTTACAGGAATATAGTAGAAAGACCTCTTCAGAGGAAGCTGCTATCAGCAATATATGTAGACAGAGGTAAATACATAGGTAAAGGAGAACAGCAAATACCATGCATAACCATGGTAACAACGATGAACAGAAATAAAATGAAAAATCTCTAGAAAGCAAGCTGGAACACATGAAAATATGTGATAAGTGACAGAGATTTCAAGATTGCAGTTCTGAAACTACTCAACAAGATGGGAGAAAATACAGATAGAAAACAAATTAATGAACAAAATGAGTACTTTACCAACGAGATTGAAACTTTAAAAAAGAGCCAATCAGAAATCCTGGAAATGAAGCATGCAATTAAGGAGATTAAGAATAAACTACTGAGCACATAAAACAGAGCCAACAAGATGGAGGAAAAAATTAGTGATATCAAAGATAGAAATCTAGAAATGATGCAGAAAGAAGAAGAGAGAGGCCTGAGCAAAGAAACCAGAAACACCAATCAGAAAGGACATATGCACCACTATGTTCATAGCAGCATAATTTACCATAGCTAAGATTTGGAAACAGCCTAAGTGCCCATCAGCAGATGAGTGGATTAAAAACTGTGGTACATCTACACAATGGAATACTATGCTGCAGTAAAAAAGAAGGAATTCTTACCATTTGCAACAGCATGGATGGACATGGAGAGCATTATGCTAAGCGAAATAAGCCAGTCAGAGAAAGATAAATATCACATGATCTCACTCATTTGTGGGATATAATGAACAATATAAACTGATGAACAAAAACAGATCCAGAGACAGAGAAGCAT
>NW_005368707.1:464543-466405 GCF_000412655.1 Myotis brandtii | reverse complement strand
ATGGGTGGATAAGAACACATATGTAATACCTTAATCAATAAAGAAAAAAATTAAGAATAGAGCTACCATATGACCCAGCAATCCCGCTCCTGAGTATATACCCGAAAAACTCAAAATCATGTATTCACAAAAATATATGCACCCCTATATTCATTGCAGCATTATTCATGGTGGCCAAGACATGGAAACAACAAAAGTATCCTGCCATAGAGGACTGGATAAAGAATATATGGTACATAAACACAATAGAATACTACTCAGCCATACTAAAGAATGAAATAGTGCCATTTACAACAACATGGATGGACCTTGGTAATATTATGCTAAGTGAAATAAGTCAGCCAGAAAAAGCTAAGAACCATGTGATTTCACTCATATATGGGATATAAAACTGAAAATCATGAATACAATCAGCAGTGTAGTGGTTACCAGAGGGAAGAAGATGTGGGAGAGAAGTGGGTCCTAATATATGATGACAGGAGAAGATTTTACTTTGGGTGATGGGCACAAGGTGTAATACATAAATCTTGTAACATAGAAACCCGCACCTGAAAACTATATGCTCATGTTGACCAATGTCACCCCAATAAATTTAATTTTTTAAAAAGGTCCAAGCAGATGGTGTCCTACTTCATTCTTTCCAACAGACACAGTGGTATAGAACCTTTGCTCTAGAATCTTTCCTCACTCCAAGTAAGGCTAGAGGATCAAATGCCCATCTCCTTTTAGGCCCCATTTAACCCAGCTGGCCAGGAATTTTGTAAAAGACATGTCCCTCTATTTTCAGAGGCAAAATTATTTGAGGTAGTCATATGTTTTTAAAATCCTCACGTGAGGACATTTTCATTGATTTTTAGAGAGAGGGAGAAGGAGAGAGAGAGAGAAACATTGATGTGACTGGGTCTGGGGATCAAACCCACAACCTAAGAATGTGCCCTGACAGGAAATCAACCCTCAACCTTTGGTGCATAGGACAGTGCTTCTACCAACTGATCTACGTTGGCCAGGGCTGAGGTAGTCATATTTTAACTTTTCTCAGACCCCAAAGAATTAAAAAATGCTTAGCTATTTGATAAAAAACTTCTTAATTCATTTTAAAAAGGTATAAAAGACTTAAATGTAAGTCGTGAAATCATAAAAATCTTAGAAGACATCATAGGCAGCAAAATCTCAGACATCTCTTGTAGCACTATGTTTGCTGCTACATCTTCTAGGGCAAGGGAAACAAATGAGAAAATAAACAAATGAGACTACATCAAAATAAAAAGCTTCTGGACAGCAAAAGAAACCATCAACAAGGTGAAAAGGGAGCCCACTATATGGGAGAACATATTTGCCAATGATATATCTGATAAGGAGTTCATTTCCAAAATAAATTAAGAACTCATACAATTTTTTAAAATATATTTTTATTGATTTCAGAGAGGAAGGGAGGGGGGAGAGAGAGAGAGAGAGAGAGAGAGAGAGAGAGAGAGAGAGAGAAATCAATGATGAGAGACAATCAAGGATCAGCTGCCTCCTACATGTCCCATACTGGAGATGGATCCCTCAACCCGGGCATGTGCCCTTGACTGGAATCAAACCCAGGACCCCTGAGTCTGCAGGCCAACACTCTATCCAATGAGCTAAACCAGTTAGGGCAAGAACTCATACAATTTAACAAAAGTAAGACAAATAATCCAATTTTAAAAATAGGCAAAGGACCTAAATAGACACTTCCCAAAGAGGACATACAGATGGCCAAGAGATATATGAAAAAACTAGGGGCCTGTTGCACGAAAAGATTCGTGCAATAGACCTTCCCTTCCCCTGGCTGCCAGCACCGGTTTTCCTCCGGCACCCGGGACCCAGGCCTTCGCTCC
>NW_005368707.1:462256-464072 GCF_000412655.1 Myotis brandtii | reverse complement strand
TGCCTGGCTGCTGGCCGCCATCTTGGCTGACAGTTAATTTGCATATACTCACAGATTAGCCAATGAAAAGGGTAGCGGTCGTACGCTAATTACCATGTTTCTCTTTTATTAGTGTAGATGCTCAAAGTCACTAGTCATCAGAGAGATAAAATTAAAACTACAATGACATACTATCTCACACTTGCCAGAATGGCTACCATCAACAAATCAACAAATGACAGGTGTGGCAAGGATTTGGAGAAAAGGAAACTATAGTGCACTGTTGGTGTAAATGCAGATTGGTGCAACCATTATGGAAAACAGTATGGAGTTTTCTCAAAAAATTAAAAATAGAACTATCATTTGACCCAGTGATCCCATTCCTAGGAATATATCCTAAGAATCCTGGAACACCAATCAGAAAGTAGCTAGGATTTACAGTAGCTAGGATCTGGAAACAGCCCAAGTGTCCATCAATAGATGAGTGGATAAAAAATCTGTGGTACATTTACACAATGAAATACTATGCAGCTGTAGAAAAGAAGAATCTCTTATTCTGTGAGACAGTGTGGAGGGATCTGGAGAGTATTACGCTAAGTGAAATAAGCTGGTCAGAGAAAGACAAGTATCACATAATCTCACCCATGTATGGAATCTACTGAACAAAATTAACTGACAAACAAAATAGATCCAGAGACATGGAGACGAGACATGGAGACATGGAGACATGGAGACATGGAGATATGGAAACATGGAACAGACTGATGAATCTCAGAGGGAAGGGGGCACAGGGAATAGATCTACCAAAGAACTTATATACATAAACCATGGACACAGGCAATAGTGCAGTGAAGGCCTTGAGGGAGGTGGGGATGGGGTTAATGGGAGAAAAAAAGGGACATCTATAATACTTTTAACAATAAAGATGAATGTAAAAAATAAAATGAATAAACAATAAAATAGATTATTTCCTTCTAGGATAGAAATACTCAGCTGGCCTACAAAAATAGTATTCTGTAGCATATCTTATCATCACGTTCTAGGCAAAAGTTACATTTAAATTATATTGAAATGATCTAAATAATTGCAAAGATAAAATGATTCTCCCAGAAACATGGTACACTGAGCAGAGAATCCAAGAAAATTCCTGCATATATCACAGCATATTTTGAAGGGGAAACATGTCCTCTGTGTAAACATAAAAAGAAATAAGCATACAAATTCTCATACAAATTTGACTGAATAATACATTAGAATTTATAATCAGTTTTTCCATGGTCATTTCTTTCATAGTACTCTTTCATTTTCCCTAGGTAAAGTTATCTGTGGTGGTGGTCATCAGTCTTTACTAGATTGTGATAAATCCCAATTCAAAAATAAACATATATATATTTCCAGAAAAGTGTTCAATAAATATTTTTTAAATATATTTTATTGACTTTTTTACAGAGAGGAAGGGAGAGGGATAGAGAGCTAGAAACATCGATGAGAAAGAAACATCGATCAGCTGCCTCCTGCACACCCCCCACTGGGGATGTGCCCACAACCAAGGTACATGCCCCTGACCGGAATCGAACCCGGGACCCTTCAGTTCACAGGCCGATGCTCTATCCACTGAGCAAAACCAGCCAGGGCCAATAAATATTTGATGCATATGTAAATAAAAATATATATCAAGCATCAAATTATAACAATAAATTAAGTGGCTTATATTTCTCTAAAGTCTCATATTTAAAAGATTTTAAAATTTTTTAAACTTTTTCACTTTTTAATTCTTTATTGTTTAAAGTATTACATAAGTCTCCTTTTTCCTCATTAACCTCTCCCCAGCCACCCC
>NW_005368707.1:449429-461769 GCF_000412655.1 Myotis brandtii | reverse complement strand
AGTGTGTTGGATTTTGTCAAATGCTTTTTCTGCATCAATTGATATGATTATGTGATTTTTGTCTTTCAATTTATTTATATGATGTTTCACATTTATTGATTTGTGGATATTGTGCCATCCCAGCATCCCCAGAATAAATCCCACTTGGTCATGGTGTATGATCTTTCTAATGTAAAGCTGCATCTGATTTGCTAGGATTTTGTTGAGGATTTTAGCATCTATGTTCATCAGAGATATTAGCCTGTAATTCTCTCTCTTTGTAGTGTCTTTATCTGGTTTGGGGATTAGGGTAATGCTGGCTTCATAGAAAGAGCTTGAAAGTGTTCTTTCATCTTGAATTTTTTGGAATAGTTTGAGGAGGATAGGTTTCAGTTCTTCTTTGAATGTTTGGTAAAACTCCCCTGTGAGGTGTCTGGTCCAGGGTTTTTGTTTGCTGGAAGTTTATGATGAGTGCTTCAATTTCCTCCATAGTTATTGGCCTATTCATATTTTTTATTCCTCCTGATTGAGTTTTTGAAGGTCATATTTTTCTAGGAATATATCCATTTTTTCTAGGTTGGCCAGTTTGTTAGAATGAGTTGCTTGTTGTATTGTTTTTACAATCCTTTGTATTTCTGTGGGGTCTGTTGTTATTTCTCCTCTTTCATTTCTGATTTTGTTTATTTGGATCCTCTGTCTCTGCTAGAGGTTCATCATACTTGTTTATCCTTTCAAAGAACCAGCTCTTGGTTTCATTGATCTTTTGTATTTCTTTTTTAGTCTCTATGTCATTTATTTATGCTCTGATCTGTATTATTTCCTTTCTTTTGCTCACTCTAGGCTTTTCTTGTTGCTCTCTTTCTAATTCTTTAAGTTATAGAGTTAGATAATTTATTACCAGTTTTTCTTGTTTTGTTTTGTTTTTGTTTTGTTTTGTTTGAGGTAGGCCTGTAATGCTATGAACTTCCCTCTCAGGACTGCTTTTACTGTGTCACATAGATTTTGGATTGTTGTGTTTTTATTGTCATTTGTTTCCAGAATGTTTTTTATTTCTTCTTTGATCTCTTTGGTAACCCAATATAAAAGCCTAAGAAACTGAACAACTGAACAACCTAATGACTGGTCGACCAGTCACTATGTCACACACTGACCACCAGGGGACAGACTCTCAACACAGAAGCTGACCCCTGGTGGTCAGTGTGTGACATAGTGACTGGTCGACCAGTCACTATGTCACACACTGACCACCAGGGGACAGACTCTCAACACAGAAGCTGACCCCTGGTGGTCAGTGCACTACCACAGTGGTTGTGCTGCTCAGCTGACCAATGGGCGCCAGACGCCAAGCTCACAGCTGTCAAGCACAGCTCAGTGTTGCGAGCCTCTCCCACCTCCACGGCAGCGCTACTGAGCAGTGGCAGCAAGTGCAGTGGGGCTGGGATAAGCAAGAGCAGCACAGCGCCCGGCCTGGGCTCAGGCTCCTCCCCAGCCGCCTGCTGCTTTGTGCACTACTACATATCTCAGGGGATGTCAGACTGCAGGTTTCGGTCCAATCCTCACAAGCCACCTGCATTCCAACATCGCCTGAGGGGTCCTGCAGAGCGAGAGGGCACAGGCCAGGCTGAGGGACCACACCAGTTCATGAATCGGAGCACCAGGACACTAGTTGTTTTTTGTTTGTTTGTTTGTTTTGTTTTGTTTTTAAATATATCTTTATTGATTTCATAGAGGAAGGGAGAGGGAAAGAGAGATAGAAACATCAATGATGAGAGAGAATCATTGATTGGCTGCCTCCTGCACGTCCCCCACTGGGGATCAAGCCCGCAACCCAGGCATGTGCCCTTGAACAGAATCGAACCCTGGACCCTTTAGTCTGCAGGCTGACGCTCTATCCACTGAGCCAAACCAGCTAGGGCAGCCCTAGTTGTTTAATAAAATGCTATCTAGCTTTCAATGTTTGAACTTTTGTGATTGTTTTTATTGTAGTTTATTTCTAATATTATGCCATTGTGATCTAAAAAGATGCTTGATATGATTTTGATCTTCTTGAATTTGAAGAGACTTTGCCTGTGTCCCAAAATGTGGTCTATGTTGTTTCTTTGCAGATTTTTTTTGACTAGAGGATTTATCCATTGATGGGAATAGGATATTAAAGTCCCCTACCATGGTTGTATTGCTGTCAATCTCTCCCTTGATTTCTTCCACGAGTTGTTTTTTTTTATGTATTTGGGTGCTCCTGCATTGGGGGCATATATGTTTACGAAAGTTATATCCTCTTGTTGTATTGATCCCTTTAGTATTATGAAGTGGCCTTCCTTATCTCTTGTTATGGCCTTCAGTTTGAGGTCTATTTTGTCAGATATAAGTATTGCTACCCAGCTTTTTTTTCATTTCCATTTGCCTGAAAGATATTTTTCCATCTCTTCACTTTCCATCTCTGTGAGTCCCTTGCTCTGAGGTGGGTCTCTTGTAGACAACATATGTATGGGTCATGTTTTCTTATCCATTCAGCCATTCTATGTCTTTTGACTGGAGCATTTAATCCATTTATGTTTAAGGTTATTAGTGACTAGAGGCCCAGTGCAGGAATTCGTGCACAGGTCCCTCAGCCTCGCCAGGGGGGTTGGGGGGAGCTGGCCAGGGGGAGGGACCACGGGAGGTTGGCCTCAGCAGCAAGCTAACCAATGGCTGATTCCGCAAGGAATTGGGCTTCCTCCTCCCTCCTGTCTGGGTTCTGGGGTGCGGGTGAACCAGATTCGGGGCTGTCAGGGCCTCAACAGCAAGGTCTGGGTCGGTGCACGTCATAGCTTAAGCTTGTGTGTGTGTGTGTGTGTGTGTGTGTGGAGAGAGAGAGAGAGAGAGAGAGAGAGTACCTGGGAAGGCACATGGGCATTTATTTAATTATTGTCAGTTGAATCCAGTGGCGTTGGCAAAGCCACATCCTGGAAACATGCTTTGCCAAAAGGCAGAAGTGTTGTCGTCTTGACCTTCAGCCCAGGTGCCAGGAGGTGGGTTTTGTTATTTAAATCCAGCCAAGCACCAGGAATGAATACGACTTGGGCACACCCAAGAATGCACATAATCTCCTTTGTCTTGACTTTTGGTAAAACTTCCTGGTTTTGCTGTATAAAATAAACACACTCTATTAGCTCTGGGTCCCTGTCCCAGTCTCATCATCAGAAGACAGTGGTCCCACCCGGCCCCAGCTTTTTTCTTCCATCTCTGTGTCTGTCCCTTTCTTTCATTTTCTCAATCCCCAGCCACCCCTACTCAGGAACCGGACTGCTGACTAGCCACGCTGGATGCGGAAAAGAGAAATATTCACAGATAGGTACTTGTTTTGTAGCCCTTTTTATTCTTTATGCCTGTGATCCTTCTTCCTTTTCTATTTCTTCTTTTTACAACAGTCCCTTTAGCATTTCTTGCATTGCTGGCTTGATAGTGACAAACTCCCTAAGCCTTTTTTTTTTTTTTTTTGTCTATAAAGCTCCTGATTTCCCCTTCAATTTTAAGTGATAGCCTTGCTGGATAACGTATTATTGGATTCAGTCCCTTGCTTGCATCACTTTGTATACTTCATTCCATTTCCTTCTGGCCTGACGTGTTTCTGTTAAGAAATTATTTGATAATCTAATGGGAGATCCTTTATAGGTAATTCTCTGTATCTCTCTTGCAGCTTTTAGGATTCTCTCTTTGTCATTAACATTTTCTATTATAATTACAATGTGTCTTGATGTGGTTCTTTTTGGGTTCATCTTTTTTGGGACTCTCTGTGTTGTGTGACATTTTTCTTCCCCAAATCAGGGAAGTTTTCTGTCATTATTTCTTCAAATAGATTTTCTAATCCTTGCTCCTTTTCTTGTCCTTCTGGTACCCCTATAATACGTATGTTACTTCGTTTCATGTTTTGCCAAAGCTCCCTTAGGCTCTCCTCCTGCTTTCTAATTGTTTTCTCCAATTGCTGTTCAGATTGAGCATGTTTCTCTGCCCTGTCTTCTAACTCACTAATTGGACCTGCACTTCTTCTAGTCTACCATTTAAACCTTCCATCGTGTTTTTTTTTCAAATTAAATCTTTATTGTTCAAATTATTACAGTTGTTCCTCTTTTTTCCACCCATAGCACCCCTTCACCTGGTTCCCACCCCACCCTCTGCCCTTACCCTCCCCCACTGTCCTCATCCATTGGTGTACGATTTTTGTCCAGTCTCTTCCTGCACCCCCCACACCATTTCCCCCCCTGAGAATAGTCAGTCCATTCCCTTTCTATGCCCCTGATTCTATTATATTCACCAGTTTATTCTGTTCATCAGATTATTTATTCACTTGATTTTTAGATTCACTTGTTGATAGATGTGTATTTGTTGTTCATAATTTGTATCTTTACCTTTTTCTTCTTCTTCCTCTTCTTAAAGGATACCTTTCAGCATTTCATATAATACTGGTTTGGTGGTGATGAACTCCTTTAGCTTTTCCTTATCTGTGAAGCTCTTTATCTGACCTTCAATTCTGAATGATAGCTTTGCTGGATAAAGTAATCTTGGTTGTAGGTTCTTGCTATTCATCACTTTGAATATTTCTTGCCACTCCCTTCTGGCCTGCAAAGTTTCTGTTGAGAAATCAGCTGACAGTCGTATGGGTACTCCCTTATAGGTAACTGACTTTTTTTCTCTTGCTGCTTTTAAGATTCTCTCTTTGTCTTTTGCTCTTGGCATTTTAATTATGATGTGTCTTGGTGTGGTCCTCTTTGGATTCCTTTTGTTTGGGGTTCTCTGCGCTTCCTGGACTTGGAAGTCTATTTCTTTCACCAGGTAGGGGAAGTTTTCTGTCATTATTTCTTCAAATAGGTTTTCAATATCTTGCCCTCTCTCTTCTTCTGGTACCCCTATAATTCTGATGTTGGTACGCTTGAAGTTGTCCCAGAGGCTCCTTACACTATCTTCGTATTTTTGGATTCTTTTTTCATTTTGCTTTTCCGGTTGGGTGTTTTTTGCTTCTTCGTATTTCAAATCTTTGACTTGATTCTTGCGATCCTCTGGTCTGCTGTTGGGAGCCCACCCCACCCTCCACCCTCACTCCCCACCCACTGTCCTCATCCATAGGTGTACAATTTTTGTCCAGTCTCTTCCCGCATCCCCCACACCCCTTTCCCCCCCCAGAATAGTCAGTCCATTCCCTTTCTATGTCCCTGATTCTATTATAATCACCAGTTTATTCTGTTCATCAGATTATTTATTCACTTGATTTTTAGATTCACTTGTTGATAGATGTGTATTTGTTGTTCATAATTTGTATCTTTACCTTTTTCTTCTTCTTCCTCTTCTTAAAGGATACCTTTCAGCATTTCATATAATACTGGTTTGGTGGTGATGAACTACTTTAGCTTTTTCTTATCTCTGAAGCTCTTTATCTGACCTTCAATTCTGAATGATAGCTTTGCTGGGTAAAGTAATCTAGGTTGTTGGTTCTTGCTATTCATCACTTTGAATATTTCTTGCCACTTTCTTTTGGCTTGCATAGTTTCTGTTAAGAAATCAGCTGACAGTCATATGGGTACTCCCTTGTAGGTAACTGATTGTTTTTCTCTTGCTGCTTTTAAGATTCTCTCTTTGTCTCCTGCCATGTGGCCCCATGCAGCAGCTGACTTTACACCTCCCTGCCATGTGGCCCCATGGAGCAGCTGACTTTACACCTCCCTGGAGACCCAAGCGCCAGTGCACTCGGTGGTCAGTGTCAGATCATACCAGATTACAACTCTAAACATTCATAAGTGACACATTCAAGGGGAAGACTCAGTGAGCACCAAAGCCCCACTGAAACAATTCCTGCTCCATAGGGGTGTCTCCTGCACAGCAGCTCTTCCCCCGCCCCAGTCACAGACAATGGTCCTGTGACATCAACAGTAATCAAGGCTCAACTACAATAATGCTGTACACACAGCCCACAAATGGTGAGCCTAGAGTGTCCAGCTCAGGTGACTAGAGAGGCTAAGCCACTGGGCCCTATATGACATGTATTAATGGGACTTGCCCTCAGAGGTGAGAATGGCTTGGGGGTCAATCGGAGGAAAAGGAGACATATGTAAAACTCTAGACAAAAAAATATATATAGTTATAAGGTTACTCGAACAGCTTCATGAGACCTCCAAGGGACTTAATGAGACTTTCAAGAATCTTAGTGAGAATGACAATAAAATGGAAAAGGACCAGTCCAAAATTAAGCATACATTGACTGAAATAAAGAATAACATACAGGGATTCAACAGTAGAGTAGATGATCATGAGAATCAAATCAATAATTTGTAATATGAGAAAGCAAAAAAACACCCAATCAGAAGACCCCCCCACAAAAAAGAATCCAAAAGTATGAGGACAATGTAAGAAGCCTCTGGGATAACCTCAAGCATACAAAAATTCACATTATGGGGTGCCTGAAGAAGAGAGAGAGCAAGATATTGAAAACCTATTTGAAAAAATAATGTCAGAAAACTTCCCCTACCTGGTGAAAGAAATAAACTTACAAGTCTAGGAAGCACAGAGAGTCCCAAACAAGAGGAACCCACAGAGGACCACACCAAGACACATCATCATTAAAATGCCAAGGGCTAAAGACAAAGAGAGAATCTTAAAAGCAGCAAGAGAAAAGCAGTTAGTTACCTACAAGGACACACTTATATGCCTGTCCTCGAATTTCTCAACAGAAACTTTGGAGTCCAGAAGGGAGTTGCCAGAAATATTCAAAGTGATGAATAGCAAGGACTTACAATCAAGATTACTCTACCCACCAAAGCTATCATTTAGAATTAAACGTCAGATAAAAAGCTTCACAAACAAAAAAAGCTAAAGGAGTTCAATATTACATGAAATGTTGAAGAGTATTCTTTAAGAAGAGGAAGAAGAAGAAGAAAAAGATTTAAAAATATGTGAACAATAAAATGGCAAAAAAATACATATCTATCAACAATTGAATCTAAAAATCAGAATAAACTAATAAGAAATCTAATGAACAGAATAAACTGGAGGATAAAATAGAATCAGAGGCATAGAAATGGAACAGACTAACTATTCTCAGAGGGAAGGGAGGTGAGGGGGTGGGATGTGATTAAACAAAGATCTTATATTCATGTATGCATTAGTTATGGACACAGACAATAGGGTGGTGAAAGCTTGGGGTGGGGTGGGAAACGTGAGGTGGGAGGAGTTGGGGGGGAGAGGGACATCTGTAATACTCTCAACAAGAAAAAATTTTTAAAAATAAAATAAAAATATCCAGAAAGAGAACAAGAAAAGCCCAGAATAAGTAGAAGGAAGGAAGGAAAAAGTAAAGATCAGAGTGGAAATAAATGACATAGAGACCAAAAGAAACAATACAAAACATCAATAAAACCAAGAGCTGGTTCTTGCAAAGGATAAACAAGATTGATGAAACTGTAGCCAGACTCACCAGGAAACAAAGAGAAATCAGAAACGAAAGAGGTAAAGTAACAACTGATCCCACAGAAATACCGAGGATCGTAAAAATAATTTTCTATGAATAACTTTCTTCCAACAAACAGGACAGCCTGAATGAAATGGACAAATTCCTAGAAAAATACAACCTTCAATAACTCAGTTAGAAATAATCAGAAAACCTGAATAGGCCAATAACTACTGATGAAATAGAAGCAGGAATAAAAAAGAAGTCTCCCAGCAACTTGTCCAGTTGGATTCACAGGGTTGTTTTACCAAATATACAAAGAAGAACCTACTCTTCTCAAACTATTCCACAAAATTTAAGAGAAAGGAACATTTTCAAACTCTTTCTATGAGGCCACCATCACCTTAATTCCAAAACCAGATAAAGACATGACAAAGAAAGAGAACTACGGGCCAATATCCCCAATGAACTTAGATGCTAAAATCCTCAACAAAATTTTAGAAAATCAGATTCAGCAATACATAAAAAATATCATACATCATGACCAAGTGGGATTTATTCCAGGAATGCAAGCTGGTACAATATTCACAAATCAATAAATGTGATAGAGCACATAAACAGATTGCAAGACAAAACAACACGATCATATGAATTGAAGTAGAAAAAGCATTTGACATATATCCCAACAGGAATGCAAGCTGGATCAGAAAGAATATATGCACCCCTATGTTCATAGCAGCACAATTTACAATAGCTAAGATTTAGAAACAGCCTAAGTGCCCATCAGCAGATGAGTGGATTAAAAACTGTGGTACATCTACACAATGGAATACTATGTGGCAATATTTGCAACAGCATGGATGAACCTGGAGAGCATATGCTAAGCGAAATAAGCCAGTCAGAGAAAGATAAGTATCACATTATTTCACTCACTTGTGGAATGTAATGAACAACATAAGCTGACAAGACATAGAAGCATCAAACAGACCATCAAACCTCAGAAGGAAGGCAGGAGAGGGTGGTAGGGAGTAAGAGATCAACCAAAATACTTATATGTGTGCATATAAGCATAACCAATGGACACAGACAGTAGGGGGTTAGGGCCTGTGCTGGCAGGCAGGAGTAGGCTGAGAAAGGTCAATGGGGAGGAAAGGAGACCTATGTAATACTTTCAACAATAAAGAATTTTTAAAAAGAAAAAGAAAAAGCACTGGACAAAATCCAACACCCTTTTTTGATAAAAATTCTCAGCAAATTGGGAACAGAGGGATCATACCTCAACATAATAAATGCCATAGCTGGCAAACCTACAGCCAACATCATACTCAATGGGCAAAAACTAAAATTATTTTCCCTAAGGACATGAACAAGACAGGAATGCCCTCTTTCACGACTGTTATTCAACATAGTACTAGAAGTCCTTGCCATAGTGACCAGACAAGAAGAAGAAATAAAAGACATCCTAATTGGAAAAGAGAAAGTAAAACTCTCATTTTTCGCAGATGCCGTGATACTGTACATAGAAAACCCTAAAGACACCATAAAAAATATTCTAGATTTAATAAATTAATTTGGAAACAGCAGGATACAAAATTAACACCCAAAAATCCACAGCAATTTTACACACTAATAGTGAACTCTCAGAAAGAGAAACTAAAAAAAAACAATCCCATTTACCATTGCAACAAAAAAATTAAGATACTTAGGAATAAACTTAACCAAGGAGGTAAAAGACCTGTACTCTGAAAACTACAGGATACTGAAAAAAGAGATAGAGGAAGATATAGACAAATGGAAGAATATACCATGTTCATGGATTGGTAGAATCAACATCAACATTAAAATGTCCAAACTACCCAAAGCAATCTATACAATCAACACAATTCCTATTAAAATACCAATGAAAAGAAAAAAAATAAAATACCAATGGAATATTTCACAGAGCTAGAACACTCCAAAAATTTATATAGAACCAAGAAGGACCCTGAATAGCTACAGCAATCTTGAGAAAGAAGAACAATGTTGAAGGCATCACAATACCAAATACCAATTTGTACTATAAAGCTACTGTACTCAAAACAGACTGGTACAAGAACATGCATATAGATCAATGGAACAGAACAGAGAACCCAGAAACTGACCTAAGCTACTATGCTCAATTAACATTTGACAAAGGAGGCAAGAGCATACATTGGAGCAGAGAAGTTCTTTTCAATAAATGGTGTTGGGAAAATTGGACAGATACATGCAAAAAAAAAAAAGAAACTAGACCACCAACTTATACCATACAAAAGAATAAACTCAAAATGGATAAAACACTTAAATGTAAGATGTGAAATCATAAAAGTCCTAAAAGAAAGAATAGGTAGCAAAATCTCAGACATCTCTCATAGCAATATGTTTACCCATACATCTTCTAGGACCTAGGACAATGGAAATTAAAGTGAAAATAAATAAATGGGACTACATAAAAATAAAAACTTCTGCAATGGAAAAGAAACCATCAATTAAATAACAAGAGAGTCCACTACTTGGAAGAACATATTTGTCAATGATACATACAAGAAGAGGTTAATCTCCAAAATATATAGGGAACTTATACAACTTAACAAAAGGAAGACAAACAATCTAATTTAAAAATGGGCAAAGGACATAAATAGACGCTTCTCCAAAGTGGACCTACAGAAAGCCAAGAGACATATGAAAAACTGATTAAAGTCATTAATCATCTGAGAGATGCAGATCAAAATGACAATGAGATACTACCTCACACCTGTTAGAATGGCTTTCATCAACAAATTAAGCAACCACAAGTGTTGGTAAGGTTGTGGAGAAAACTGCTGGTGGGAATGCATCCTGGTGAGCCACTGTGAAGAACAGTATGGAGTTTCCTCAAAAAATTAAAAATGGAACTCCCTTTTGACCCAGTGATCCCATTTCTAGGAATATATCCTAAGGAACCTGAAACACTCATCAGAAAGAATATATGCACCCCAATGTTTATAGCAGCACAATTTACAATAGCTAAGATTTGGGAAAGAGGGGAATAATGGCGGCCAAATAGGCAGACGTGTCGTGCACCTCGTCCCCGGGCTAGACTGGGAATACAACTAAATTGGAAAACATCCACTCGGAATTAACTAATTAGACACAGCTGAGGAGACAATTTACAACAAGGAAGGGCAGAGGATGCCTGGAGACGGGTAGGAATGGGGACATGGATTTGAGAGAGGCAGTTGGCCAGTGGACAAAGAGGGTGAGGAGGAAGTTGCATTGCACCAAAGCCATGTCCCTTGGCAACAGACATAACATCCAAAAAAAGAAAAGAAAAGAAAAGAAAAAGCCACAGAGCTGCTGGCTGCCAGGGAATCTGACTCAAGACCACAGCTGTGAAAGGCTGCACCATGAAAGATGGCCTGAGCAGCATGGTGCTGAGGGGAAGAGAACCCCCCAGTTTCATTGTTGTTTTGGTTTGGTTTTGTCTTTACTTTTATTCGCTAAACACAGGACTTTTCGATTGCAAACACTCACCCAAGACTTTGGCGCAGGGAGAGTGGCACAGACTTGAGGAGAGGCTGTGCAGGGAAGCAAGGTAGGGAGATGTGACCAGGAATCTTGCATTGGGACTTCTTAAGCTTCCAAATGTAAGCAGCCATTTCTCTCCAGAAGAGCTAGCCCTTCCCAGTAGCCTCAAGACAGGTAATACAGCCTGCCACACACTGTAGCTTTTGGGTTCGAATAGTTCCAAGTAGCCCTCAGTGACAGGAGTGGAAGAGAGGCCAGTCTGCCCCGCTATTCTGGTAACCAGAATGATAAAAACTCCAGGTTGTCATCAGCAAACCCCATTGCAATCAATAGAAGGATCTCTGACCAACCAAGGCCAGAGTAATATTTTAGACCACTCACAGAGGAGTAACTCTGGGTTAGGGAAAAAAGACCCAACTTATTCTCTGAAAGTGAAATAACACCAATCCCACTTAAAGCCCTGTCAGAAGCAGACACTTTAGTGATTATGACTGACAGCTGGCAGACAGATCTGCTTGCAGCCAAGACCTGTGGAGACAGACACAAGCAGAAGACCTGTGGATCACTTGGAGCTTCAAGCAGGGTGCTAAAAGCCAAAAGACAGTGCCTGAGAGTGGCCAGCACCTAAATACCTAACAGGAAGCCCAGAATTAGCAGACAAAACAAAAAGGTGGAATCCTAAACCAGAGCCCATGGGGCATAAAAATGCAGCTGAAGCAAACGACGTTTCACTTTTTTATTTTTAAATTTTTATTGTTTTAAACTTTTAAATTATTTTTAATTTATCTTATTTTTATTTTTTACTTTTTTTCACCTTTTTCTTCCTTATTCTCTTTTTTTCCTCCCATTTTTCTTCTCCTTTCCCGTCTTAGTTTTCCTGTTTCCTTCTTTTTATCCCCTTTTCAAAAATGGATCTACTTTATCTGCTTTATTGATGTGCTATTATTCTAGTCTCTGTTGGTTTATTCATATACCTAATTTCCTCTTCCCTGCTCCTACTCCATTTCCCCTTCTCTTTTCTTTATCTGCATAATATTTTTCTCTTTTCTCTTGCTCTTCTCCTAATTTTTTAACTTATGTCACTTCCTATGTCCTCCCTCCGCTATTCTACTTTTCAAAAAAAAATTATTTTATTTTATTTTTCTTCTAGTCTTCTCATTTCTTTTCTCCATTGTATATTCTAAACTGTGGTCCTTCCCCTATTCATCCAATTCCTTAACCTTATTTTCTCAATTTTAGCTCTAAATTTACAGATTCTGCCCCCACTTTTTTCTGGGAGTTTTTGTTTGTGCTTTTTGGTTTATTTGTTTGTTTTGTTGTGTGCTCTCCCCATATTCTTTTTTAAAAATCTCTTTATTGAATAAGGTATTACATATGTGTCCTTATCCCCCCATTACCCCCAAATCCCCCACTCATGCCCTC
>NW_005368707.1:436064-446748 GCF_000412655.1 Myotis brandtii | reverse complement strand
GATAGAGTATTCTTGGATTCAGTCCCTTGCTTTGCATCACTTTGTAAATTTCCTTCCATTCTTTTCTGGCCTGATGTGTTTCTGTTGAGAAATCATTTGATAATCTAATGGTAGATCCATTGCATGTAACTTTCTGTCTCTTTCTTGCAGCTTTTAAGATTCTCTCTTTGTACTGAACATTTGCCATCATAATTATGATGTGTCTTGGTGTGGGTCTTTTTGGGTTCCTCTTGTTTGGGACTCTCTGTGCTTGTATGACTTTTTTCTTTCCCACATCAGGGAAGTTTTCTGACATTATTTCTTCAAATAGGTTTTTTAAACCTTGTTCCTCTTCCTGTTGTTCTGGCACCCCTATTACTCGTATGTTGCTTTGTTTCATGTTGCCCCATAGCTCCCTTAGGCTCTCCTCCTGTCTTTTAATTCTTTTCTCCAATTGCAGTTCAGTTTGGGTGTGTTTTGCTTACCTGTCTTCTAATTCGCTAATTCGGTCCTCCACTTCTCCTAGTCTACTGTTGAAACTTTCCATGGTGTTTTTTATTGCACCTATATCACTCTTCATTTCTTCTTGATTCTTACATAGGTTGTTGATTTTTTTCATCCATCTGGTTTATGAACTGTATGACCCTTATTTTGCATTCTTTTTCTGACATATTGCATGCCTCTTTTTCACTTAGCTGCTTTTCTGGTGATTCTTCCTTTTCTTTCCTTTGGGGGTTTCTTTCTCTCCCCATTTTTGCTCTCACCAATGGATCTAGATGTCTAGTCCTGCAGGGGATGCTCCTTGGGTGGCAGTGGCTCCTCAGACTGTGGTTGCTCCTCGGGCGGTCCCTGCAGTGGCTGCTCCTCAGTTGGCAGTGGCTCCTCTGGTGGGTGCTGTTCGCAGCAGTCGTAGCTCCTCTGGCTGGTGGGGGGAGGCTGCTCACACAGCTGCTGTTCCTCAAACGGGGGTGGGCTGATCACGAGGCTGCTGCTCCTTGGATGGGGGCAGGCTGTGCATGGCTGCTGCTCCTTGGACAGGAGCGGACTGCTCGTGTGGCTGCTGCTCCTCGGGCAGGGGAAAACTGCTCACATGGCTGCTGCTGCTTGGATGGGGGTGGCTGCATGCTGCTGCTGTTCCTTGGATGGGGCAAGCTGCTTGTGAGGCTGCTGCTCCTCGGATGGGGGCAAGTTTCTCACACAGTTGCTGCTCCTCAGACAAGTGCAGGGTGAGGGCTTCATGCAGCTGCTGCTCCTTGGACAGGGGCAGGCTGCGCGGGGCTGCTGCTCCTCAGTCATGGGCGGGCTGCTCGTGCAGCTGCTGCTCCTTGGATGGGACAGGCTGCTCGTGTGGTTGCTGCTCTTCAAACAGGGTAGCAGGTAGTTCACAGCTGCTGCTCCTTGGACAGGGGCAGGCCACATGAGGCTGCTGTTCTTAGGCCTGGGGCAGGCTGCTCGCGGAACTGCTGCTCCTTGGACAGGGGCGGGATGCTCACATGTCCACTGCTCACATGGTCACAGTGCCCTGGGCTTTCTCCAGGGGTCCTCTGCCCTTCCTGGCTGCAAATTGTCTCACCAGATGAGTCTCCTTCACCAATTCAGGTCAGATGTTATTCATTTCAGCTGCTCATTCTATTTGCTCTGGGACAAGGCTTGGGACATGTCCATCTATTCCACCGCCATTTTGTCTCTTCCCCCATATTCTTTATTTGTTTTTTTCTCGCAATCATTCTTACTATCTTTTTTCTTTCCTAATTCTTTTTTCTCTAGTGGTCACTTTTTTGAGGGTTATAGGTGTCTTGTATACATTTGTGTTCTCTTCCTTTTGTGTTGTATCTTGTTGTGTTGTATTTTGTGCTATTCCACACCAGTTGGCATGACGTGGTAGGGAGCAAAAGGAGACTCCATCCATGAATGGGACAATAACAGTCAAGACCCAACTACATCAAGAGAATCCAAATATATCAAGTAGGCCCCCCCTTGAACACCCAACCCAGGAGATCTGAGAAACTGCAGCACTGGGTCCCACAAAACATCTACTACATAAGATAAATTCAAAAAATCTGGGTGGCATAGCAGTTTGATCTAATACATAGAAACAATTCAAAAGAAACATCAAAAATGGAAAGAAAAAGAAACTCCAAATGAAAGAAATGGAGAAACACCCAGAAAAAAAACTAAATGAAATGGAGGCAAGCAATTTGTCAGAGAAAGAATTCAGGGTAATTGTTATAATGATGCTCAAATGTCGGGATGAGAAATTCACCAACATGTATAAGAATCAAGAGGAAATGAAGAATGACATAGTTTCAATTAAGAACACAATGGACAGTTTCAACAGTAGACTCAAGGACTGAATCGAGTAAGAAGACAAGGTAGAAAAATACCCAAGCAGAGAAGCAACTGGGAAAAAAATTTAAAAGCAGGAGAAGAGTCTAAGGGAGATCTGGGACAGCATGAAATGGAACAACACCCATATGGGTGCCAAAAGAACAAGAAGATGATCAAGGAGTAGAAAATCCCTTTGAAGAAATAATGACAGAAAACTTCCCTGACTTTGAGAAGAAAGAAATCACACAAGTCCAAGAAGCACAGAGAGTCCCAAACAAAATAAACCCCAAAAAACTGACACCAAGACACATTGTAATTAAATTGGCAAACATCATCAACACAGTAAGAATCTTAAAGGCTGCCAGAGAGAGACAAAAAGTTACCTACATAGGGTCTCCCATTAGACTATCAACTGATTTTTCAACAGTAACATATCAGGCCAGAAGGGAATTGAATGAAGTATACCTAGTGATGAAAAGCAAGGGAATGAATTGAAGAATACTCAATCCAGCAAAGCTATCATTCAAAATTGAAGGTGAAATCAGGAGCTTCTCAGATTAAAAAAAAAAGTCTAAGGAAGTTTATTAACATGAAACCAGCAAGGCAAGAAATGCTAAAGGGACCGTTGTAGAAAGAAGAAATAGAAAGGGAAGAAGGAACATAGACATAAACAACAAAAATGGCAAAAAATACCTATCAATGATAACCTTAAATGTAAATGGATTAAATGCTCCAATCAAAAGACATTGGATAGCTGAATGGATAAGAAAACATGACCCATATATATGCTGTCTCTAAGAGACCCACCTTAGAACAAAGGACTCACACAGACTAAAAGTAAAGATCTGGAAAAAAAATTTCTGGCAAATAGAAATGAAAAAAAAATTAGCTGGGGTAGCAATACTTACATCTGACAAAATAGACCTTAAAGTGAAGGCCATAACAAGAGATAAGGAAGTCCATGTCATAATACTAAAGGGATCAATACAACAAGAGGATGTAACTGGTTAACATATATGCACCCAATACAGGTGCATCTAAATATATTTTTTTAAAAATTCTGGAGGATATCAAGGGAGATATCAACAGCAATACAATCATAGTAGGGTATTTTAATACCCCATTGACATCACTGGATAAATCTTCCAAATAAAAAATCAACAAGGAAAGAGCACTCCTAAATGACACTCTAGAACAGATAGAACTAATTGACATCTTTAGAATATTCCACCCCAAACCTACAGAATATACATTTTCCACAAGTGCATATGGGACATTTTCAAAGATAGTAATGTTAGGACACAAGCTAAGTCTCTACAAATTCAAGAAGATTAAAATAATATCAATCATCTTCTCAGACCACAATGGCATGATTTTAGAAATCAGCTACAATAAAAATGCACAAAAACAATCAAATACATGGAGGCTAAATAGCATGCTATTAAACAATGATTGGGTTATTAAAGATATCAAAGAAGAAACAAAATTTATCATGAAAATGAACACACAACAATCCAAAATCTAAGAGAAACAGTGAAAACAGTTCTTAGAGGGAAGTTCATAGCACTACAGGCCTACCTCAAAATATAAGAAACAGTGGTAATAAGTTATCTAACACTACAACTTAAAGAATTAGAAAGAGAATAATAAGAAAAGCCCAGAGAAAGTAGAAGGAAGGAAATAATAAAGATCAAAACAGAAATAAATGACATTGAGACCCCCCCAAAAAAATACAAAATATCAATAAAACAAAGAGCTGGTTCTTTGGAAGTATATACAAGCTTGACAAAACTCTAGACAAGCTCACCGGGAAACGAAAAGAGAGGTCCTAAATTAAAAAAAATTAGAAATGAAAGAGGTGAAGTAACAACTAACCCCACAAAAATACAAGGATTGTAATAAAATACTATGAATGATTTTATTCCAAAAAAACGGGACCACCTGGATGAAATGGACATATTTCTAGAAAAATACAACCTTCCAAAACTCAATCATGAAGAATCAGAAAACCTGAATAGGGCGATAAGTTTGAAGCAGTAATAAAATAATCTCAGCAAACAAAAGCCCTGGTCAGGATAGGTTCACAGGGGAGTTTTACCAAATATTCAAAGAAGGACTACAACCTATATGCATCAAACTATTCCACAAAATTCAAGAGGAAGGACTATTTCCAAACTCTTTATATGAGGCCACCATCACCCTAATTCCAAAACCAGATAAAGACACAACAAAAAAAGAGAACTACAGGCCAATATCCCTGATGGATATAGATGCTAAAATCCTCAACAAAATCTTAGCAAACCAGGTCCAGCAATAAATTTAAAATATCATACATCATGACCAAGTGGGATTTATTCCAGGGCTGCAAGACTGCTACAATATTTGCAAATCAATAAATGTAATACAGCACATAAACAGATTGAAAAACAAAGATAACATGATCATATCAATTGGTGCAGAAAAAGCATTTGAAAAATACAACACCCTTTTTTGATTAAAACTCTCAGTGAAGTGGAAATAGAAGGATCATACCTAAACATAATAAAGGCCATATATGACAAACCTACCGCCAACATAATACTCAATGAGCAAAAACTAAAACCATTTCCCCTAAGAACAGGAACAAGACAGGAATGCCCTCTTTCACCACTCTTGTTCAACATAGTTCTGGAAGTCCTGGCCATAGTGACCAGACAAGACAAAGAAATAAAAGGTATTGAAATTGGAAAGGAGGAGGTAAAACTATCATTATTCTCAGATGACATGATGCTGTACATACAAAACCCTAAAGACTCCATCAAAAAAACTTCTAGATTTAATAAATGAATTTTGAAACATAGCAAAATACAAAATTAACACCCAAATATCCAAATCAATTTTATACACCAATAGTGAACTCTCAGAAGGAAAACCTAAAATACAAAATTAACACCCAAATATCCAAATCAATTTTATATACCAATAGTGAACTCTCAGAAGGAAAACCTAAAAAAAAATCCCATTTACCAATGCAACAAAAAAATTAAGATGCTTAGTAATAGACAACCAAGGAGGTTATTCTGAAAAGTACAGGATGTTGAAAAAAAGAGATAGAGAAATATATAAATAAATGAAAATATATACCATGTTCATGGAATGGTAGAATCAACATCATTAAAATGTCCAAACTACCCAAAAGCAATCTATAGAATCAATGTAATTTCTATTAAAGTACCAATGGAATATTTCACAGATCTGGAACAAACACTCCAAAAATTTATATGGAACCAAAAAAAGACCCTGAATAGCTGCAGCAATCTTGAAAAGAAGAACAAAGTTGGAGGAATCACAATACCAAATATTAAGTTATACTACAAAGCCACTATACTCAAAACAGCCTGGTACTCACACAAGAATAGTCATATAGATTAATTGGACAGAACAGAGAACCCAGAAACCGACTCAAGCCACTATGCTCAATTAACATTTGACAAAGGAGGCAAGAACATATATTGGAGCAGAGACAGTCTCTTCAATAAATAATGTTGGAAAAAATGGACAGGTACATGCAAAAAAATGAAACTAGATCACCAATTCACAACATACACAAGAATAAATTCAAAATGGATAAAGGACTTAAGTATAAGACATGAAACCATAAAAATCCCAGAGGATACTATAGGCACCAAAATCTCAGACATCTCTCATAGCAATATGTTTACTTATACATCTCCTAGGACAATGGAAATTAATGAGAAAATAAACAAATGGGGCTATATGCAAATAAAAATCTTCTACACAGCAAAAGAAATCATCATCAAAATAACAAGAGACACCACTACATGGGAGAACATATTTACCAATGATACATGTAATACAGGGTTCATTTTCAAAATATATAGGGAAATCATACATCTTAACAAAAAGAAGATAAACAATCCAATTTTTAAAAATTGGCAAAGGTTCTAAATAGACACTTCTCCAAAGTGGACATACAGAATGCCAAGAGACGTATGAAAAACTGCTTAAAGTCACTAATCAAAGCAACAATGAGATATCACCTCACATCTGTCAGAATGGCTATCATCAACAAATCAACCAACAAGTGTTGGTGAGGTTGTGGAGAAAAGGGAAACCTAGTACTGGTGGGAACGCATCCTGGTGCAGCCACTGTGAAAAACAGTATGGAGTTTCCTCAAGAAATTAAAAATGGAACTCCCATTTGACCCAGTCATCCCACTTCTAGAAATATACCCTAAGAAACCTGAAACACTCATCAAAAAGAATATATGCTCCCCTATCTTCATAGCAGTGCAATTTACAATAGCTAAGACTTGGAAACAGCCTAAGTGCCCATCAGCAGATGAGTGGATTAAAAACTATGGTACATTTACACAATGTGATACCACAGACCAATAAAAAGAAAGAACTCTTACCATTTGCAACAGCATTGATGGACCTGGACAGTATTATGCTGAGTGAAATAAGTCATTCAGAGAGTAAGTGTCAAGGTAAGTGTCACATGATCTCACCCATATGTGGAATCTAATGAATCAAATAAACTGATGATCAAAAATAAACCCAGAGTCATAGAAGCATGAACAGACTGTTGAACAGCAGAGGGAAGGGTGGGTGGGAAGAGATCAACCAATGAGTGCTGGGGGCTAATTCCAGCAGGTCATAAATGCAAGAAGTTCATCAAACTTGGTGAACCTTGAGGCTTCAGCAGGGCTGAAGATACATATTATTGCCTGCTGCCAGACAGCTGAGGGCATTTCCCCAAACCTGAAAATCTACATGTTATTACCTGCTGCTGGCCAAATAGCTGAACAGCCAAAAGCAGTTCCCCCAACCTGATACTTTACTGCGTACCAAACTTAACCTTTGATATGTGTGTTTGCTTTGCTTTAGGGCAAAAATGCGTGAATAAAAAGCCCTGGGTACAGAGATTCAGAGAGAACTTAGTTACTAAAGCTAAGCTCCATCTGGCTGCCCCTAAAATGCCTTCCAAATTTATATTTCATGTCTATTTAATTTACTTGCAGCCCCTTCTCCAGATTCCTGAACCCTTCTAGATTCAGGATAATACCTCGGCATTAAATGAGCTTGTAGGCATAAATGCATAATCCGTGGACACAGACAACAGTGTGGTGAGGGCCTGAAAGGGAGAGGACAGAAGCAGGCTGGAAGAGGTTACTGGGGGGGAAAGGAGGATCTATGTAATACTTTCAACAATAAAGAGTAAAAGAAAAATCATAGTTAAGATTTGGAAACAGAAGACAGAAGATGGTGGCCAGCAGGACAGCAGTGAGGGGGAGAGTGTGAGTGAGGGAGTGAAAGGAGAGTGTGTGGACGTGTGGTGTGTGTGTGTGTGTGTGTGTGTGTGTGTGTGTGTGTGTGACAGTTAAATCCTTCAGGACTTTTGGGGATTGGTGTACTGGGCTCTCCTAGATGGAGAGCACCTGCTACCAGACTGGCCTCAGACACCACCCTGTATCCTAAAGGAACTCTGACCAAAGACCCACTACCTCAGCTGCAGACCCACAGACACCGGGATTCCAGCCTCCCTGGATGTGGGCTCCTGTGGGTCCTGGAGTGTTCCCCCCTCCCGCTGTCCCACGGTGTCAGTCTCAGGCACCACACAACCCACCGGTGAGTCTTGAACAGTGCCGCGCACCCACCAAGCCCATGGTGTAGCCCCAGCCCTGCATATCCTGCAGGTGAGCCTTAAACTGCTCTCCCCACCCAACTAGCCTGCAGCATCCTCCTGGGTCCCATGCATCCCACCAGTGAGCCTCAGACTGTACTCCCTGCCTGATAAGACCACAAAATCGGCCCCAGCCCTATGCATCCCACCTGCAAACCTCAGACTGCGCTCTCTGCCCGCCAAGTCCACAGCATGGGCCCCAGCCATGCACATCCCTGGAGAGTCTCATACTGCACTCCCCACTCACCAAGCCCGCAGCATCCTCCCTGCACCCCCCAACCCAGACGCCAAGCCTGAGGTATTGGCCCTGGGCCCTGTGCATCTCGGTGCCTGAACCCTTCCATGAGAACAAAAATGGGGAGATAAAGAAACAAACCCCAAATGAAAGAAAAGGGAGTGTCACCAGAAAAGGAACTAAATGAAATGAACACATGCAATATGTGAGAAAAAGAATTCAGGATAGGGGTCATACAGTTCCTAAACTGGCTGAATGAAAAAGTCAACAACTTATGCATGAATCAAGAGGAAATAAAAAGTGATATAGCTACAATAAAAAACATATGGAAGGTTTCAACAGTAGAATAGAAGCAGCAGATGACCGAATTAGTGAATTAGAAGACAGGGCAGAAAAACACACCCAATCTGAGCAACAATTGGAGAAAAAATTAGAAAGCTGGGGGAGAGCCTAGGAAGCTTTGGGAAAACATGAAATGAAGTAAGGTACGTATAATATGGGTGTCAGAATGAAAAGGAGAGGAGCAAGTATTAGAAAACCTATTTGAAAAAATAATGACAGAAAACTTCCCTGATTTTGGGAAGAAAAATGTTGCACAACACAGAGTCCCAAACAAGATGAACCTAAAAAGACCCACACCAAGACACATCATAATTAAATTGGTAAATGTTAATGACAAAGAAAGAATCTTAAGAGCTATAAGAAAGAGACAGAAAGTTACCGACAAGGGAACTCACATTATACAATAAAATGATTTCTCAACAGAAACATATAAGGCCAGAAGTGAATGGAATGAAGTATACAAAGTGATGCAAAGGAAGGGACTCAATCCAAGAATATTCTATCCAGCAAGGCTATCATTCAAAATTGAAGGGGAAATCAGGAGCTTCACAGACAAAAAAAAGGCTAAGGGAGTTTATCACTATCAAGCCAGCAATACAAGAAATGCTAAAGGGACTGTTGTAAAAAGAAGAAATAGAGGGGCAAAAAGGAACACAGACACAAAGAATAAAAATGGCTACAAAACAAGTACCTATCAATAATAACCTTAAACATAAATGGATTAAATGCTCCAATCAAAAGACATTGAGTGGCTGAATGGATAAGAAAACATGACCCATATATATGCTGTCTACAAGAGACCCACCTTGGAACAAGGGACTCACACAGAATGAAAGTGGAGGGATGAAAAAATATTTTTCAGGCAAATGGAAATGAAAAAAAAAGTTGGGTAGCAATATTTATATATAACAAAATAGACATCAAAGTGAAGGCAATCACAAAAGATAATGAGGGCCACTTCATAATACTAAAGGGATTGATACATCAAAAGGATATAACTCTGGTAAACATATATGCTCCCAATTCAGGAGCACCCAAATACATTAAAAAAACTTCTGGAAGAAATCAAGGGAGAGAATGACAACAATACAATCATGATATACCCCATTGACATCACTGGATATATCCTCTAGACAAAAAATCAGCAAAGAGCAGTAATCCTAAATGACTCATTAGATCAGATAGAATTAATTGACATCTTAAAAACATTTCACCCCAAAGCTACAGAATGTACATTCTTTAAAGATAGACCACATACAGGGATTCAGGCAAAGTCTCCCCAAATCCAGGAAGATCAGACCACATACAGGGATTCAGGCAAAGTCTCCCCAAATTCAGGAAGATCAAAATCATATCAAGCATCGTCTCAGATAACAATGGCATAATATCAAAAATCAACTACAGCACAAGAACAGACATATAGATCAATGGAATAAAATATAGAACCCAGAAATAAACCCAAACCACTATGCTCAATTAATATTTGACAAAGGAGGCAAGAACATATAATGGAGTCAAGACAGTCTCTTCAATAAATGGTGTTGAAAATATTGGACAGATACATGCAAAAAAATGAAACTAGACACCAACTTATACCATACACGAAAATAAACTCAAAATGGATAAAGGACTTAAACATAAGATGGGAAACCATAAAAATACTAGAGGAATCAGGCAGCAAAATCTCAGACATATGCCAAAGCAATTTCTTCACTGATACTATTTCCTAGGGCAATGGAAACTAAAGAGAAAATAAACAAATGGGACTGCATCAAAATCAAAAACTTTTGCACAACAAAAGAAACTATCAACAAAACAACAAGAAAGCCCACTGCATGGGAGAACATATCTGCCAATGTTATCACCGATAAGGGTTTAATCTCCAACATTTAGAGGGAACTCATACAACTTAACAAAGGGAAGATAAACAACCCAATCGAAAAATGGGCAACAGGCCTAAATAGATATTTTTTTAAAGAAGACAGAAGGAAGGCCAAGAGACATACGAAAACATGCTCAAAGCCACTAATCATCTGAGAGATGCAAATCAAAACGACAATGTGGTAACATCTCACACCTGTCAGAATGGCTATCACCAACAAATCAACAAACAA
>NW_005368707.1:415660-435822 GCF_000412655.1 Myotis brandtii | reverse complement strand
CCATTTGCAACAGCATGAATGGAACTGGAGAGCATTATGCTAAGGGAAATAAGCCAGTCAGAGAAAGAGAAATATCACATAATCTCACTTATTTGTGGAATATAATGAACAACATAACCTGATGAACAAAAACAGAACCAGAGACAGAGAAGCATCAATCAGACCATCAAACCTCAGAGGGAAGGTAGGGGAAGGTGAGGGTAAGGGGGAGATGTCAACTAAAGGACTTGTATGCATGTATATTAACATAATCAATGGACACAGACACTGGGGCGACAGGGGCTTGCCCTGGGTAGGAATGCCTGGGGCAGAGGCGGGGTTAATTGGGGAAAAAGAGACATATGTAAAACTTTAGACAATAAATAAAAATAAAATAAAATAAATTAAAAAATAAATTTTAAAAAAAGAACACATACACAAAAAACAAACAAACAAACAAACAAAACAATGAGTGGGTTACCAAAGAGATCAAACAAGAAAATAAAATCCTGAAAACAAATAGCAATGAAAATACAACAATCCAAAATCCATGGGACACAGTGAAAGCAGTCCTGAGAGGGAAGTTCACAGCACTATAGGCCTACCTCAAAAAACAAGAAAAACTATTAATAACTTATCTAACTCTACAACTTTAAATTACATAAAGACCAAAAAAACACACACACAATACAACAGATCAATAAAACCAAGAGCTGGTTCTCTGAAAAGATAAACGAGATTGATGAACCTCTAGCCAGGCTCACCAAGAAGCAAAGCAAGAGGACCCATAAAAACAAAATCAGAATGAAAGAGGCGAAATAACAACAGACCCCACAGAAATACAAAGGATTGTAAAAAAAAAAAAAAATACAATGAGCAACTCTATTCCAACAAACTGGTCAACCTAGAAGAAATGGATACATTCCTAGAAAAATGTGACCATCCAAAACTCAATCAGGAAGAATAAAAAAATATGAATAGGCCAATAACTATGGAGGAAATTGAAGCACTCATCAAAAATTTCCAGCAAACAAAAGCCCTGGACCAGATGGCTTCACAAGGGAGTTTTACCAAACATTCAAAGAACTAAAACCTATCCTCCTCAGATTATTCCAAAATTTAAAGAGGAAGGAACACTTTAAGCTCTTTCTATGAAGCCAGCATTACCCTAATCCCAATTCCAAATAAAGACACCACAAAGAAAGAGAACTACAGGCCAATATCTCTGATGAATATAGATACTAAAGTCCTCAACAAAATCCTAGCAAATCTGATCCAGCATTACATTAGAAAGATCATACACCATAACCAAGTGGGATTTATTCCAGGGATGCAAGGATGGTACACTATCCACAAATCAATAAGTGTGAAACATCACATAAATAAATTGAGATATAAAAATCACATAATCATATCCATTGATGTAGAAAAAGCATTTGACAAAATCCAACATCCTTTCTTGATAAAAACTCTCAGCAAAGTGGTAATAAAGGGATCATATCTCAACATAATAAAAGCCATATATGACAAACCTGCAGCCAATATAATACTCAACGGGCAAAAACTAAAACCATTTCCCCTAAGAACAGGAATAAGACAGGAATGCCCATTCTCACCACTCCTGTTTGACATAGTACTGGAAGTGCTAGCCATAGTGATCAGACAAGAAGAAGAAATAAAAGGCATCCAAATTGGAAAAAAGAAGTAAAACTGTTATTATTTGCAGATTACATGATATTGTACATAGAAAACCCAAAAGACTCCATCAAAAATCTACTAGACTTAGTAAATGAATTCGGCAATGTAGCAGGATACAAAATTAACACCCAGAAAACTATGGCTTTTTTATACACCAATAATGAACTTGCAGAAAAAAAATTTTAAAAATTATTCCATTTACCATTGCAACACTAAAATTAAGATACCTAGGAATAAACTTAGCTAAGGAGGTAAAAGAGCTGTACTCAGAAAACAGGTTAATGAAAAAAGAGATAGAGGAAGACATAAGCAAATGGAAGAACATATTGTGTTCATGGATTGGTAGAATCAACATCATTAAAATGTCCATACTACCCAAAGCAATCTATAGATTCAATACAATCCCCATTAAAATACCAACGGCATATTTCACAGACCCAGAACAAAAGCTCCAAAAATTCATCTATAATAATAAAAATGTAATATGCTAATTAGACCGAATGTCCTTCCAGATGGCCTTCGGGACGAAGCCGGGGCTGCGAGGGAAGCCCGGGTCCCAGGTGCAGGAGGGAAGCAGGTGCCGGCAGCTGGGGGAAGGAAGCCATACTCTTGCATGAATTTTGTGCATCAGGCCTCTAGTATGGAATAAAAAAAAAGACCCCAAGTAGCCGCAGTGATTCTGAGAAAGAAAAACAAAGTAGGAGGGATCAGAATACCAGATATCAAGCTATATTACAAAGCCACTTTTCTCAAAACTGCCTGGTACTGGCACAAGAACAGACATCTAGACCAATAGAACAGAATAAAGAACCCAGAAATCGGCCCAAACCACTATGCTCAATTAATATTTGACAAATGAGGCAAGAGCATATAATGGAGTTAAGACCATATAAATGGTGGGAAAATTGGATAGATACATGCAAAAAAATGAAACTAGACCACCTACTTACACCATACACAAAAATAAACTCAAAATGGATAAAGGACTTAAATATAAGATGGGAAACCATAAAAATCTTAGAAGAATCCATAGGCAGCAAAATAGCAGACATATGTTGTAACAATATCTTTACCGATACAGTTCCTAGGACAATGGAAACTAAGGAGAAAATAAACATATGGGACTATATCAAAATATAAAGCTTCTGCACAGCAAAAGAAACCATTAACAAAACAACAAGAAAGCCCACTGCATGGGAGAACATATACGCCAATGTTTTCACCATAAGGGTTTAATCTCCAAAATTTACAGGGAACTCATACAACTTAACAAAGGGAAGATAATCCAATCAAAAAATGGACAAAGAACCTACATAGACACTTTTTGAAAGAGGACATATAGAAGGCCAATAGACATATGAAAACATGCTCAAAGTCACTAATCATCTGAGAGCTGGAAATCAAAGCGACAATGTGGTATCATCTCACACCTGTCAGAATGGCTATCATCAAAAAATCAATAAACGACAAGTGCTGGAGAGGATGCACAGAAAAAGGTACCCTCTTGCACTGCTGGTGGGAATGCAGACTGGTTCAGCCACTGTGGAGAACAGTATGGCATTTCCTCAAAAAATTAAAAATGGAACTCCCATTTGACCCAGTGATCCCACTTCTAGGAATATATCCCAAGAAATCAGAAACACCAATCAGAAAGGTTATAGGCACCCTTATGTTCATAGCAGCATAATTTACCATAGCTAAGATTTGGAAACAACCTAAGTGCCCATCAGCAGATGAGTGGATTAAAAAACTGTGGTACATCTACACAATGGAATACTATGCTGCTGTAAAAAAAGAAGGAACTCTTACCATTTGCAACAGCATGGATGAACCTGGAGAGGATTATGCTAAGCGAAATAAGCCAGTTGGAGAAAGATAAATACCACATGATTTCACTCATTTGTGGAATATAATGAACATAAACTGATGAACAAAAATAGATCCAGAGACAGAGATGCATGGAACTGACTGTCAAATCTCAGAGGGAAGGCGGGGTGAGGGAGTGGTGGTAAGAGATCAACCAAAGGACTTGTATGCATGCATATAAGCATTACCAATGGACACAGACACTAGATGGATGAGGTCATGTGCTGGAGGGATAGGTGTGGCCAGGGAGAGGTCAATGGGGAGAAAAGCAGACATAATTAAATACTTTAATTAATAAAGAATTTAAAAATAAATAAATAAAGATTTGGAATCAGCCTACGTGCCCATCAGAAGATGAATGGATGAAAAAGCTATGGTACATTTACACAATGGAATACTTCATGGCAATAAAAAAGAAAGAACCTTTCCCATTTGCAAAAGCATTGATGGACCTGAGAGTATTATGCTGAGTGAAGTAAGCCAGTCAAAGAAAGATAAGTATCACATGATCTCACTCATATGTGGAATCTAATAAACCAAATAAACTTATGATCAAAAATAGACCCAGAGACATAGAAGCATGAGCAGACTGTTGGATCTCAGAAAGAAGGTAGGGGAGGGGGGGTGAAAAGAGATCAGCCAATGAACTTGTATGCAATAACCCATGGACACAGACAATGGGTTGGTGAGGGTCTGGAGCGGGGAGGAACGGGAGCGAGCTGGAAGAGATTAATGAGGGGAAAATGGGGAACTATGTAATACATTCAACAATAAAGACTTTTTTAAAAAAGACACTACAAAGAAAGAAAATTGTAGACCAATATCCCTCATGAATATAAATGCTAAAATTCTCAACATTATTTTATCAAATAGGATCCAGCAATACATTAAAAAGGTCATACAGCATGATGAAGTGGGATTTATTCTGGGATGCAGGGCTGCACTACAATATTCACAAATCAATAAACATGATACATCACATGAAGAAAATGAAGGATAAAAATCACATGATCACATTAATAGATGCAGAAAAAGCATTCAATAAAATCCAGTTACCATTTATATAAAATCTCTCAGCAAAGTGGGAGTAATGGGATCATACCTCAGCATGATAACGGCCATATCTGACAAACCCACAGCCAAACTAAATGGGCAACACAAAAACCATTTCTCCTAAGAACAGGAACAAGACAAGGATGTCTGCTTATAAAATAAATAATCCCAATTATAAAATAAATAAATCACAGGACCAATGTATAGCACAGTGACTATAGTTAATAATACTGTATTTATTTAATCAAAAGTTGCTAAGTTAATAAATCTTGAAAGTTCTCACCAGAAGAAAAATATTCTGTACCTATGTGTGGTGATAGATGTTAATTAGACTCATTGTGTTGATTATTTCACAATCCAATTGACTGACCCTTGAACTACATGGGCTTTAGGGGAACCAACTGCTCTAGCAGTTGAAAGTCTGCACATAACTTAAGTTGGCCCTATGCATACAAGAATTCCCAACAGCTAGCTGAGCCTTGATCTATGTGGGTTTGAACTGCTAGGGCTGATTGAAAAAAATTCTCATATAAATGGGCCCACACCATTCAAACCTGCATTATTCAAGAATCAACTATATGTATACATGAAATAATACAATGTTATATATCAATTACATCTCAAAAAAAAGCGGTCCTGTTATAAGCACCAGAAACACCAGAAAAGGTGTTATAGGATAGCCCCTGAGTTGAAAGGAGAGGACTGTCCCCTCCTCAGTACTTGTCAGTCTCATGAGAAAAAATTCGAGTGACTGACAGCAGTGAGGTAGCTTTTTTACAGCCCCAGAGACCAGAGAGAAGAGACAAATTGAAAGTCCTGAGTGCCCAACTCAGGACTTGGGTGGAAACCCAGAAAGCCTTGATGGAGCTTTTGAGGAAGTCACTGATCTCCTGTTGGGCAGATATGTCCAGGAACTAAATATAATGGTGACAGGCATATACAGTAGATTAAATGTTCAACCCCATCAGATTTCCTAATGCTTCCCACTCATATCAAAAGGTGGGACCCTAATTCATAGGTTGGGACATTTGAGCAGACACAAATGTGACTTCCAAGTCAGCTCAGAATCCTTCAAATACCCTTCATGGTCTCCAGGCCCATAATGAGAGTTATATCCTAGGATAGCCCCAATGGAGACAGACAAAGCCTAGTATAGGAGTAGAGAGCCTATGCAGGGTTGCAAGAAAACCAGCAGGAATATGCAGAGCATATATAGGAAGAAGTTCTAAGGGCATTGGATGGAGAAGTATAAAATATACACTGGATTTGGGAGAATTAATGTTACAGGCATGCTCACTCAAGATTTGGAATTTCATGTGCTGGCTTAAGCACCCAGGAGTGGGATTCATAGCTATGCTGGCTAACAGAAGCCTGGACTCAACTGTGGCTGGCAGTTAATGAGGACATTTCTAGCATTCTGAAAAAAAAAAAGAACACTGAAGTCTCAGGAAGTTAGAAATGTTAAGAGTATCTATTCTGTGCAACATGCATAGCCACACCTTTACCACACTTTCCAAGAGAGCCAGCAGATACTTCCTTCACAAGGCCAGAGAATTCCACTTTGAAGTGTTCACAGGCCTCCTTGAGAAGCTCTTCTTGGTTGTTTTCTTTAAGCAGGAAATGACAGTGGGAGAGGCGGCAACGAAATTAGGCTTCCTGATTTTAAAAGGGAAAAAAAGGAATCCCAGGGTAGTCTGGCCCAGGACTCTCAAAACATGATGGACACAATTACTATAATGAGCTGTAGGATTAGAGTAGTAATTGAAATATATAAGCAAAAAAATTCTGGGTCTGGTAGGCTAAATCATAGTGAAGAATCAGAACTTACTTTGTTCAAACCCAGAGGCCCAGAATCCTTTGACTTGGGGGATAGGCGTGGGGTCTCTTTGAGCAAGCACCTGCCATGTAACTAGAGTCTATACATGAATCTTCCTCCAATCCTTACCCAGAGGGCCCTAGAACTATTAAACAGAAAAGGGAATGGAGATATACAAATATTCCAGGGACTATCAGATACTCAGAATTCATGCAAACAATAGGAGACTCAAATTACAACAGCAGTCCACAGTCCACAGTATGAGCTCATGAAGATGAGGTGATTAATGGACTAGTGAACCAGTCTGTCTTACAGTGGTTCCAATAGCATTGAGGACCAAGCCTGTCATTATTTTTCCAGTCCCAGAATGTGTAAGACTTATAGATATATTACTAGCTAGCAGAGTCTCACACTGACTCCTTGACCCATAGGATGAAGGCCATTATGGCAGGAAGGGTCAAATGAGAACTGTCCCTTCCAAGTAGAACTGCCCCCTCCCCCACTGCCAAGAGAGTGAACCCAACATATTATCACAACTCTGGGGGAATTGCACAGATTAATGTAACCATCAAATAACGAAAAGCTACAGGAGAAATGATTCCTGCCACATTAATATGTAACTCATGTTTGGCTGGTGCTTCTAGAAACCAGATGGATCATAGAGAATGCTATTACAGAGAAGTCAGTCACGTGGTGATGACAGTTACAACTGCAGTTTCAGATGGGTGTGTTTACTAAGATAAATAAAAAACACCCTTGGCACCTGGCACGCAGCTATAGTCCTAGAGAATGCTTTTTTTCAATTCCAGCAGCAGAGTTGGTTGCCTTCACATGGTGGGGACAACAGTACACTTCCTCCTGAGTCTTTATTTCAAGATTGAATCAACTATCTTGCTCTCTGTCACAATATGGTCCATAAGACTTGATTATCTTGATATCTTAAAGAACATCACTTCATTTCATTTGTGACATTGTGCTAATTGGACCTGATGAGCAGGAAGTGACAGGTATTTTAGGTGCCTTAGTAAAACACATACATCTTGGTGGATAAAAGATAAACTCCATGAAAGTTTAGAAACATTTCATACTCTGAAGTTTCTAGGAACCCAAGGGTCTAAAAGATGTCAGGATTAAGTGGTAAGTTGCTATATCTTTCACTTCCTATCACAAAGAAAAAGATGCAGTATTTGGTAGACCTGTGGGATTAAGGGATAAAATATACCACACTTGAGCATACTGCTTTGACCCACTCAAGCTGGCAGTGTTAAGGGATGCCAGATCAAGAAATACTCTGGTTGTGATGCAAGCTGCTCTGCTTCTGAAACATTTTAATGAATAAGCAGACCCTGTGGCAGAGGAAATGTCTGTACATAGGCTAAACAAAATGTTGTATGTATTACCTGGAAAACTCTAATAGGGGTTTACAAGGAGATTTTTGGATATGGCCTTCTTTGGCTGACAACTGTTCTCCATTGGAAAAGCAGTTTCTTGCTTGTTACTAGGCTCTGGTAGACACTGAATCCCTAGTCCTGGGATACCAAGTGACTATGTTACATCACCACCCATCATGAACTGAGCATTACCTTATTTACCAATTCAGGCACACCCATCATGAACTGAGCATTACCTTATTTACCAATTTACCAAGTAAATTGCGTGAGCAGAATGATGGTTAAGTTATGTATCAACTTGTCTGGGTCACAGCGCTAAGATATTTAGTCAAACATTATTCTGGGTGTCTCTGAGTAGGCATTTTTTAATAAGATTTACATTTAAGTCAGTAGACTTTGAGTAAAACAGATTGCCGTCCATAATGTGGGTAGGCCTCAATCAGTTGAAGGCCTGAATAGAAAAAAGGCTGACCTTTCCCAAACAAGAGAAATTTTGCCAACAGACAGCTTTAGGACTCAGACTGCATCTCTTTCCTGAGTGTCCAGCCTCCTGACCTCTCCAATCAGATTTTGGACTTGTCAAGTCTCCACAGTCATGTGAGCCAATTCCTTAAAATAAATCTTTACACACACACACACACACACACATACACACATACACACACACACACACACACACACACACACACACACACACACACTACTGGTTCTGTTTCTCTGGAAAACCCTAACCAATATAAGCAGATAGCTCAGAATCTTGGAACCTCCTTTTATTGATTCACTCCCTCTCCTACAACTAACATTGTTGGCTTCATGAGGAATTCCCTATGACTAATTAATGGGGGAGAGAAAAGCCCAGGCCTGGTTTATGATGCACAAGCACCAGCTAGAGGTAGATGGCTAATGCCATTACATCCCTATTCACAGGGGCTCTGAGAAAGAATGGTGAAGGAAAATCCTCCCAGTGGGCAGAACTTTGGGTCATACATCTCACTATTCACTTCAAATGGAAGAAAAAGTTGCCTGAAGTACAGATCTAAATTGATTAATGAGCAGAGACTAATGGGTTGGCCAACTGTCAAGGACTTAAAAAGAACAAGACTGGAAGATTGGCGACAAGGAGGACTGGGGAGGTGTACATGAATGGACTTCACTAAATGAGCCCATATGGTAAAGATATTTATGTTCTATGTGAGTGCCTACCAGAGAGCATACTGGGACCTATTCATTGGGACCATGTACAAAGTAGATTGTCCTACCCCTCTCTGGGATGGAAGCTAGTCTCAACAACATGGACTTCACCTCACCAAAGTTAACCTGAGCAGTGTCACTGTTGAGTGCCCCTTGTTGCCATCAGCAGAGATCTGTGCTGAATAATATGGCACTGTTCCCTGAGCTGAATAGCTAGTCATCTGGTGACTGGTTGATGACACTGAACCTCTTCCATCATAGTGCAGGTAATGATTTGTCTTTATATGAATAGATATATGATTTGCATATGTTTTTGCTTCCACCGCTCATAACACTCTCCCAGCACCATCATTCCCCCATAGAATGCCTTATTCATCACTATAGATCACATTGCCTATGACCGGGAAATTCATTTTTTAAAAGTGCAAAGTGTAGCCCAGCTGGCATGGCTCAGTGGTTGAGCATCGAACTATGAACCAGGAGGTCACAGTTCGATTCCCGGTCAGGGCACATGCCCGGGTTGTAGGCTCAATCCCCAGTAGAGGCATGTAGGAGGCAGCCCATCAATGATTCTCTTTCATCATTGATGTTTCTATCTCTCTCTCCCTCTCCATTCCTCTCTGAAATCAATAAAAATATTTTTAACTGCAAAGTGCAGTAGAGGGTTTATTCCAATTAAATTAAATCCATGTGGTCCTTCCACATGCCTGTCACCCAGCTGTAGATAGCTTCATATTCCAGTGGAAGGCTCAGTCAGTCATTTTGCCTGATGAAAGACAACACTCTATAAAGTTGGGGTGCTACCCTATAGGATGTGGAATATACCTTAAACCAGCCACCACGCAGTAGTGCTGTCCCATATCATCAGAATGCCCAAGTCTGGGAATCAAGGGAGGGTGTGGGAGTGCCCTCTCACTACTGCATCTCCTTAAGAGACATTTGCTTCTGATGGCTGCAACCTTGGGCTCATTGGGTTTGGAAGTCCTTGTGCACAAGGGAAGAACCAGGAAACATGATTGAGTTTCTGGTAAATCACTAAGACTGCCTTCTAACCATTTTCAGTTTCTCCTGTTCTACTAATCCAAGAGGCAGAAAAGTGGGTCACATTATTGACCAAGATGTTTGATCTGATTACCATGGATAAATTGGGCTGGCGCGATGCAATGAGAGTCAGAAGGACAAGATGCAGAATCCGGGAATTCATGGGCCACCATTGATATTATCTTACTTAGTTTACTATTTGGTGGAAAATTGAGGCAATCCAATAAAAACAGGACTACCAAGGACATAGATCATGAAGGAATAAGAGTAATGAATCATGAGCATTTGAGGTGCTGGCAAAGAGTAAGAGAAAGTGTAATAGGTTGTGAAAGAAGGAAACCAGGATTATCAATTTGTGCCTCAGGACCACTATAGAAGTGGAATTGTAGCAGCTTTTATATTAATTACTTATTCTTTTTTCTCACTTAGCATTGTGGCTAACATTTTAGGTTCAGGTGGGAGTATGATGCCAGCAACCTGTCATCATTCAGTAACTAGTGGGACTTTGCATGTCTTGGTGTTGGGGACATGACGTCTTCATCTGGACAAGGTGGCTGGTAAAGGGCAGAGGGAGTGAAGTGCTGGATATTCTCTCTTCTCCACTCTGTGTTCTATGACCAGAGACTGGCCTCCTCAGACCACACTCATGGGCTACTTTGTCTTCAGCATCCACTTGGGTTTGGCTGTGAGAGGTATAGGCAGGAGACTGGAGGTGGGAGAATAGTAAGGTCATAGCATTAGCTCCTTCCCACTGCATCGCAGGTGGTCAGTGGCCACATTCCTCTGGCAAAGGTTATAGCCTCTGCTCACAGCACTGTGTCCCTGGGTTCTGGTACTGAGCCCTTCTCCTGCTCCTTCTTGTCATGTGCAGGGTTGGTAATGGAACCCTACTCCTGATGTGCTTCACTAGCTGTTGCTGCTTTTCCTTTACCCTGCCCATAACCTTGTAAATAGTCCCTTTATTAACTCTTCTCAGGTACTTCCTTGGATGCAGCCTGGTTTAGTCAGACTGGATTTAGAACAGATCTTTTCTCTCAGACTAATGCCAGTCCTCACTGCTCTGAATGGGCCGAATTCAGTTTTTAAATCCATGATTCACCTATCTATATCCTGTGTCAAGGTTGTCAGCCCCATACATATTCAGACACCTTTCCACCAGCCTTCTGAACGGATAATCAGGAAGATATTTAACAAGGCTCTTCCAATCTCAACTGGCTAAAACACTAGCTTGCTCGCTGGAGGGTTGCAATGGAATGAATGCTTGTGTCTCCCCAAAATTTGTATGTGGAAGTCCTAACCCCCAATATGATGGTAGTATGAGGTAATTAGTTCATGGAGGTAGAACCCTCATGAACAGAATTAATGACCTTATAAAAGGTCCCCAGAGAGCTCTCTCTCCTCTCTTTCTGCCATGTGAGGACACAACAAAAAGTTGGCAGTTTGCAACCTGGAAGAGGTCTTCACTAGACCCTGACCATGCTGGCACCCTGATCTCAGACTTACACCCTCCAAACCTCTGAGAAATACATTTCTATTGTTTATAAGCCACCCAGTCTCTGTTGTAGAAGCCAAAACAGACTAAGGTTTTAGAGCATTGGGCTCAGTCACTAAAACATCTTAGAAAGAATGTCCCAAACTGTGAGTTAACTGCAATGCTGCAAATGAGTTCCAGGAACCCACTGGGAGATAATCTCATCATTCTTCATAGCGGCTGGAGCAGCTGGAGTAGCCTCACCTCAGGCTCCTTGGAGAGCAGCCAGGGCAAATGGGTCTAATGGCAGGCCCTGTGGTCCTGCAGGCAGCACACACAGTAAGCAACACCCACACCCATGGCTCTGCCTCTGCCACCTGGCCATGGACCTCTGCAGCCAGCCACAAAGTCTGTGGCTACTGTTCATGGACAAGGAGCCCCTGAGCTATTGGGGGACTCTGTGCTCCATGTGCCCAAGGGGCGTGGCCCACAGCCCAAAGAAGGCCAGAGGGGTGAGCAGGGGTTCTCTGCACACAGCTCAACCTCAGGCTTCACATGTATTGAATACTTCTGTTGTGATTTTGTGTGATATGCTTCTTAGTGGTGTCCAAGCCAGCGGAGGAAGCACTGCTCTAACAATGTACATTTATTCTGCAAATTAGAACTTCTTTATTCTGAAATAGTTGATATGAAATAAATTAGTTTAGATCTGAAATTCTATTCATGTCATCACATACACAGAAAACCCAGAATTACATATGACACAGGAAAAGGAAGAGATATTAGATTCCTTAAAAATAATACAAATAATTATATGTATTCATCTATTAGATATATTTACTAAGTATGTTGAAATATATATTATATCTTGTTTATATGTAAATATATACATGACTGTACTGTTTTAAATATTCAAATGGTGTGAAACAATGTCTCACATTTTGTCACCCACTACTACAAAAATATCTCCCCCATTTACCTTAGTTTGCCATATAAAGTATCATTTTCTACGGTGCCATGCTGTGAAAAGGTTGAGAGGTACTCTCTGAGATACCAGCACATTGCTTCCATAATGAAGACTTGTAGGCATACCCATCAACACCTACAACACATTAGCACAAACCACAAAAAGGGATTAAATGCTGAATTGAACAACTAAAGTAAATGCCTCTCCAAACATAGCCACAACTCTCAACAGACACACACACACACACACACACACACACACTCTTCGGAGATAACCCTGATATAGAGTATGAATTTACTTAGGCAGGAGATGGTTCATTTTGAGGAGTAAAGGGGACAAAATAACCAATAACTGATTCAGAATTTCACTAACTCAGAAATCTCGCACTTCACAGGGACTATGTTACTTAGCCACAGCCAATACGGACAGGTCTGTTGAAATACCTTGGCTCTCAGGACTCTAGATCCTTCTAGGCCTACTAATGAAAGGGGTAAGTTTAATAAAATAGAGCAAAAATGAATGGAAATGTTAATGAACCAGACACAGCATAATACACACTATGTGACAACATTTTAGAAAGAATAAAAATAGGTTAAATTAATCTACGGCATTAGCAATCAAGATGTGGTTAATGTACGTGGGGGGGGGGGCACAAGGGGAGCCTCTGTAAAATGATACTTTATATGGCAAACTAAGGTAATGTTGCTTAATCTGAATGTTGGTTACATGACTGTTTCTGTTTGTGAAAATATATCATGTATACTTATGCACTTTTGTGTGTGTGTGTGTACCATACTTCAATGAAAACGTTTTAAGTGAAATGGCAGAGTTCACACTAACACAAAAACACTTGGTAGTTAGGTACAAGTTTGAAGACAGAACACAAAAACAAAAATCCAAAGGCCCTAGCTGACCACAAGCTAATGTGAAAGAAAGCTAGCCAAATACCTCAGCTGTAATAAAGGATACAAGCATGACTTACAGAGATTGGATAATAATTTTCTATGCTACAGTGCAGCTACTTCAGCCCTGACCTGAATAATTAGTAATTTTTATTAACATCCTTTCAAAAAGATATTGAAAATTAGAAGGGATTCAGAGAAGAGCAATAGAGTTGATTAAAAATATGGGAAACAGACCCCCCAAAAAGGTTAAAAATAATGCATTTTTAAAAAATTGGGTGCTGATCCGACTCTCTTGATAAATGGTAAAATGACTACCCTACCCTTTCCTTTCATCCTTTGCTCCTTTTCCCTCTTCTTTATTGGTAAGTAAACTTGTAAGAGCCAAATGGATCAGTTAACATCATTTATTGAGTAGATATGTCAATGTCGTTCTGATGTTCAGTCATTAAAAGCACTAGTCAGAATAACTGGAGTTGCTCAGCTGCAGGAAGAGAAGACTTGATTGGCCTTAAAATTGCTGAAGATTTTTGAGACGGGCGTTTATCAGTCATTCTTTACCTCAGATAAGATGAAAGTAAATAATCTTAAATATCATCTTAAAATAAAGTGAAGATTTCAGCAGGACAGCAGACAGACTGGCTTGATGAGTGAACCACAAGGCCTGGGGACAGTGAAGAGGAGAACTGGGTATTCTGACCAGGCTAGGTCCTTTCTAACTGCATAGCTTTTACTGTCTCCTCAGTAGTGCCTGACATTTGTAACACCTTATAGTTCTCTTCCAGGGACACTTTTGTGCCCATTCCTCTCAACTTAGAACCCTGCTTTTGAATTGGAGCTGCCAAAGGGAAATCTGTCCTTAAGGAAGCCTCAGAGGCAGCTGGTGGGCGGGCCCTCCCTGCAGCCCTGCTGCTCCCCTAGGGGCTGGGGGCTGGGAGCAGGCCAGCCAGGCTGTAGAACACTAGGCAGGGACTTCCTTCTGTCACCAGTCACCATGGTGATCTCAAGCAAGCAGCTGCCCTCCCCACCATCCTGAAGCGGTCTGAAGGGTTTCCTATGCAGGTGCAGGACAGTGGGCAGTCCCAGAGAGGCCTGAAGCCTGAGGAAGTCCAGGCCTCTTCCTCAGCCAAGCCAATTACCTCACCTGAGGCTCCTAGTAGAATGCAGGGTTCACTTAAGAGCAGACTTTGCCATTTCTTTTGTCTGAGAAAATGTCCCCTAGCACTAACATGCTGCTCTCTTCCGCATCTCATTGCCATCTGAGGCCTAGAAAAGAGAACACAGTTGGGACCATGTTTTTTTTCTGTTTAAGTGTTTTATTAAGTATAGTTGGCATACAGTATTATGTTTCAGGTGTGCACCATAGTGATTCAACATTCTTATACCTTTCAATGTGATCACCACACTAAGTCTAGTACCCATCTGTCACCATGCAGATTATTGCAATACTTTTGACACATTCCCTGTGCTGTACATATAACTCTATTATTTTATTCAAGTGAAAATGGAATAACATGGACTCTTAGGTTTAGGTCAAGGCTTTCTCTCCTTTTCCACCAGCATTTTACCCATGTTGTAGCTATTGCTGATGGGAGACCTTCCAGACCCCTCCGGACCTGATTCCTAAAGAGGCAGCTGCCCTTCTTCTGAACAACCTGCTTCCCCTTGAGCAGCCCTTTACACCAGCACCCACTCTCACCACCCTGCACACTCCAGCCTCTGACAGGAGCTGCAAGGACAGCACCCCCACATGGCACCTGCCACTGGCACACACAAAGCAAGGCCAGGGCAAGCTCCCAGGGGAACCAACAGCTGGCAGGCCATCTCTCAGCCTGGACACCTGCTGTGCTGAGCTTCAGGGAGGAGGGGGCTCTTAATAGGAAGTATCTCCAACAAGACATCTGCTCCCTAGCCACAAGATCTGAAAGGCAGATGCAGGAGATGTGAGGGGTGATGTCAAGGCAGCCTGTACCCCACAGCTGTGTGCAGACTCCCACTCTCCCATGTGGCCACAGTCTGTCCCTTTCAAGCCAGTCCTTCTCTCTCCCCCCTACTCAGCTGGCGTCTGGGGAAAGAAAAGTATCTCAAACAAAGCTGTCTGTTGGCAGCTTTTCCCTGGCCTGCTCAGGCTCCCCTGCCACCCCCCATGTCGGGCCTGTCTGTGACACACGGCTCCTCCATGCCAGGCAACTCTGGGCCCTAGCCAGGTCTCCAGCAGGGCCTGACACCTTTGTCAGATACCAGGAGGATGTCTGGGCTAGAGCACTGGAGGCCAAGTGCCTGCAGTACACTGGGCACTGCTTTTGGGGATGAAAGTGACAGATGAGTGAGGGGATTTCTTGCTAGATCACCAGTCTGGAGCCTCTCTGGCAGCTCTTGAAGGAGAAACCCCTCCACCCTGTCAGCTTTTTGTCTTGGCTGAATCTGAACTGAATGGGGAATGGGGAGGGTGGCTTCCCTCCTGTGAACTGGGGAATTGGCTTTTGGGTAAAAGCTATATCAAGAACTCAAAGCCAATTCTATGAGCCTGGTTGGAAGCAAAGAAAAGGCTGTCATCACACCTTGATTAGCATAAGGATTGGAAAACAAACAAACAAGCAGTTCTGCCCTTGGCCTTGCCAGAGAGAGCAAAGTCTGCTCACTAGACATTTATGTTGACCAAGACTCTCAGGCAACCTGGGGTTTTCTTTTCTCCAGGCACAATGCTGATCATGCCCAGAATATAAAAGAGTGATCTCGGGGTAAGGGCAGTGGCACCAAACATGACTTCTAGGCTTAGTCACTGCAGAAGCCCCGTGTCCAGCAACTAATGGGTCCTGTGTGTAAAAGACAGTACTGTCCCGCTGGCCTAAGCAGCCCAAGGATACTCCTTTTCGGAAGTCCCCAAGTTAAAGTACAACAACAGAGTGACAAAATGGTCATTCTCCACTCACAAACCCCGATATACACAGTCCCCTGGGTTTGTAATCATTGTCTGCCCACTTGCTTCTAGTTCCTGATTTTTGCAGATTGGGCTCTAACCTTCCTACCCACCCTCTGGGGACTCAAGAGACACATCCGATGAAATCCTAGGCAGTTGAGCTTTTATCTTAGGTGACCACAGGGTGGGAGCCCTGTGACACCCCAGTCCCCGTTATTTCCCCCCACTGGTCTCAGCCACCCGAAGAATGCTGGCTTCTGAAAACTCACAGCCCTGTATGATGGCTTGCAGGTGGCCTGGGAATTCCATAAGCCACACGGGACTTTCAGAAACTCCATGGCTTGAGCTCCAGGGAACATGGAGAATGCAGACCAGGACATGCGCTGTGCATTACAAGAGCCTGTGTGTGTGTACGTGCACAGTGCTCACACACACGCACATACACACAGAGATATAGACAACCATCACTCTCTGTTCAACTCTTTATCATCCAACCCGCTCCCTCCTCTTGTCTGCTGTCCCATTAAACCTGCCATCACTGAGGACCTCAATGTGCACATCTCCATTACTCTGCTCACTACACTGTCACATCATCACCCATTTATTTCACCATTTACCTCTCCAGTTCTGTGAAGTGACAGCAGAGGCTATCTTGTTTGTGGCCTAGGACAGCGAACACATGTTTGGTATTTGTGGAGTGAACTAAATCCTCCAGATGGTTCACTAATTACCAGCTCAGCTGTCTGCTCCAAGGGCCAGCCTCACATGAGCTACCCTGGTCTCCTTGGCTCTTTAGCCCCTCACCATCCACACCAAAGTAAATGGAACCTGCATTTTTTTATGAATTAGGCAAGCTTCATGCTTTAAATGGGCAAAAAAGGAAAAACACTTAGCCGTATAGGCAGAATGGATTTTATTCTCTCAGGAGTTCCATTAGAGAATAGAATGTAAGAGGTGATCAAAGCAAAAAAGAAACAAATGGAATCTCTCTCTGCATCAGCCCTTGACAGCTCTCAGTCCTCTTCAGGCATTGCACTCAAGTCCCTTGAAGCCAAGGAAAAGGACATAGTATACAGAGCAGGTGCCCAGTGTGCCCATAGAAAGAGTATTATTCTGGGTGCCAGAAAATCTGGGTGCCTATCATGGTGTTCTTGGATATACCCTTGAACTTCCCTGAACTTCTATTTTTCTGCAAAATAATAATAAATGTGCCCTAACGGTTGTGAAGAATAAATGGACTAAACACCAGGCGAGGGCTTTGGAAAGTCCAGTGCTCCCTTCTAAGGAACACGTGGAGCTGACGAACCCTGAGAGGCTGGTGCATAGGTCAGCCCGGTCAAGCCTGGAAACAGAGGAAGGGAGTGTGGTGTTGCTCCACCTCTCCCCTCTCTTCTCCGTGCTGCCCCTGTGTGCTCCTGCTATGGGCTGAATTGTGCCTCCCCATGCTGCCCAGTTAAAGTGTGTTGAAGTCCTAACCCCAGTACCTCAGAATGTGGCTGAATTTGGAGATAGGAACCTTTAAAAGAGGTAATCAAGTTAAAATAAGGTCATTAGGGTGAGCCCTAACCCAATATGGCTGGTGTCCTTATACGAAGAGGAGATTGGGACACAGAGAGGACCATGTGGCAACTTTGAAAGAAGGAAGTCATCTAGAAGCCAAGGGGAGAGGCCTCAGAAGAAACCAACCCTCTGACGCCTTGATCTCAGACTTCCAACTCCAGAATTGCAAGGAAATGGATTTGTGTTGTTTAAGCAGCCTAGCCCCTATAGTGCTTTGACATGGCAGCCCTTGTGAACTGGTACAGCCCCTTCCTGCCTTTCTACTTGTCCTTGGGCCCTACTGGGTGTTGTTGTCCCGCAAGGAGCAGCTCCCTAGCAGGCTCTGGCAACGTGCCTTGAAAAGCAAATGCATGATGCCTGGTCACAGGGCTCTCCCATCTGTCAGGCCAGGGTATGTCAAGTAGGGACATTTTCAGTCAAAGATGAACACTTCAGGGTGACTTCCATCTCACTGCTGAGTCATTTGGGAGGGTGTGTCCTATTCGTCTCAGACCCTGACTACAGACAATTACCTGCTCCAGTGGGTCCCAAATGCAAGTCCTTATATAGCTGCCAGTGTCCCCTGGGGAGACTGATACAATGCAGACTCCTGAGCTTGCCCACAGAAATTCTGAATCAATAAGCAGGAGGGGTTGGGGGCTCTGAGAATCTGTACTTTTAGCAAGTTCTTAGGTGACCCTGGAGTGTGGACAGGTCCAGGAATCACCACCCTGTCTGCCATTGTGTGAAGGATGTCCCTGTGTTTCATGGGCCAGTTTGAAGTCAAGTCCTCTGTGAGAGTGAGAATGATGGTCAGAAAATTAGCATAGCTTCTCAAAGAGCACAGGTGATTACACACAAAGCCCACCAGCTCTGGAGAAAACCTTCGTGAAGTCTGATGGGCCCTTGCCCCCGTGCCCTCTCTTCAATGGGATCCAATTCCAAATGACCTCCATTCTGAGTCACAAATCACATGATATGAGAGCTGAGGCCAGTGCAGGGGTCTCTGATGTTCAGGCCCCTCCATTTACCTTCAAGGAGACTGCAGTGAGAGGTGGAGTAGCCTTGCCCAAGCCATGGAGCCAGCTGCAGCAGAGCCATGTGCAGGTTTCCAGATTCCTCTTTGTGCTTTTGCTTTCCCAACAGCACCATTAAACACCATTTCAGCTTCTGAATGTGATTCTGACAGAAAAGAAAGTAAGACTCTGATTGGGCTTAAAGAGCACCTGTATGGCAGGCACTTTGTATGCATTATTTCATTAACCCTCTGTTATCTCACTAACAATGACTCTCTCTTGTTAGACCTTATTGTGCACATTTTATATCAGAGAGACCTGTCCAACATCACACAGTCAATAAAGTTGGAGCCAGAATTCACCTCAGGTCTGTCTAACTACAAGTCCTGTATAGCTCATAATCTGGGGCAATATTACTTTTCAAATACCAGGAACCCCCCCCTCCCCGGGCTGGCATCCAAGGAATTTATCCCATTCACTATGTGGCCACAGTCCAGCCTGATCAGGAGTTCTTCCTGCCCCACCCATGGCCTTCTGGCTTTCCAGACTCTCCAGCGTCTTTCTGGCAGCTCTCAGATGACACCCAATGGGATGGGCAGGGCAGCAGCACCTGTGCCAGGAACAGGGAAGCCCCACCAGAGAAGAAGACAGTTCCTTCTCTGATGCCTACAGCATCTGGTTTCTGAGAGAATCCTTGGCTTTCTCCTGTTAGTTCATACCAGCTATAGCATTGGGGGTTACATCTTACACAATGATGTCACTGTTCCTGGGCCTACAGGAGGGCTTCTTGTGGGACTCCCTAAGCTGACACTACCTGTAGGGTCTGGTCACAATGATCTGCTGCCTCAATACAAAATGAAGGAGGGGAGGGGAGAGATGTGGAGGGTTTCCCACACCCACCATCTTCTATGATATTCATTCTTAGCTCCTGGGTCTTTGCTCTCCTTATCCTTCAACATGGACCATTCTTCCTTTTACACACTTGACAAGTGAGAAAGTGTTATTGAAGTAGGGTGATGAACAAAGGACCCCAAATTATGCCTTCCATTAAAATATCAATCCACACCAAACAAATCTTTTTAAGACATTCCTTCATTCAGTTCACACATACAATAGAAATCACTAGAGCTGCCCTCAATTCATGGCTTTCTAGGATAGTCAACTGGCAGCAGACTCTACTGCAAGAAATTTCTTCTCTGGTATATCTACACAAAGACTTTGTGTAGATATAAATCTACACTAATAAAAGACAAAGATGCTAATTGACTGTACCTTTGCTACACCCAAGCCACACCCACCCAATCAGAGCAGC
>NW_005368707.1:410045-415142 GCF_000412655.1 Myotis brandtii | reverse complement strand
GGACCCCCACCCTGATCTGGGACACCCTTCAGGGCAAACCAGCTGGCCCCCACCCATGCGCCAGGCCTCTATCCTATATAATAAAAGGGTAATATGCAAATTGACCCTAACAGCAGAGCGACTGGGAATCACTGGTCACTATGACACACACTGACCACCAGGGGGCAAGCGCTCAATGCAGGAGCTTCCCCCTGGTGGTCAGTGCACTCCCACAGGGGGAGCTCTGCTCAGCCACAAGCCAGGCTGACAGCTGCCAGTACAGCGGTGGTGGTGGGAGCCTCTCCCGCCTCCTCAGCAGCACTAAGGATGTCTGACTGCAGCTAGCTCTGCTCCCCACTGGCAAGTGGACATCCCTCAAGGGCTCCCGGGCTGCCAGAGGGATGTCTGACTTCCAGCTTGGGCCCGATCCCCCAGGGAGCAGGCCTAAGCCAGCAGGTGGACATCCTCTGAGGTGTCCCAGACTGCAAGAGGGCACAGGCCGGGCTGAGGGACCCTCCTGAGTGCACAAATTTTTGTGCACTGGGCCTCCAGTATAATAATAAAAAAGATCAGTTTGGAACCATGAGTATCAGAAAATGAACATTAGTTCCCCAAGCCTTTCTTTAAAAGGTATCAACATACCTTTGTTAACATCAATGTTAAATCTAGGTCAAGTTTAGGAAACCACAGAAAAAGTAGGAACTGAAAGCCCTTTAAGAAGAAAGTCAGGATAACAGGGCGATCCCTGTACACATTCCCTTGGATCACTACTAGTGCCCAGCCTGGAAAAACTCAGAGCAAGTTAGACAGTCCCTGGCCATTCTGAGTAACATAATGGTGTACAGACCATGTTCTGAGTACTAACATACCATGAACACAAACACTAGAAAGTTGTGGTACGTGAAAGTGAAGATGTTTCACCTTTCAATAGAGAAATGAGGAGCACCCACTCCTCCCTTCCTGTCCTATCAGAAGATTCTGGCTCCTTCCCATGATATGGGTACATTGAGGCTCATTCATTCATTTGTGTGTGTTTTTTTCAGCAAATATTGATTAAGCTCATGATGTATGTCAGGCACTGTTCTAGGCACTAGAAGTCCAGCAGTGAACAAAAGAAACCAGCCAAACAACAACACAGGCAAAAACCACTGCCCTCATGGAGCTTCTATTCTAGCTGAGGAAACAGAAGGTGAATAAAAAACAGTATAAGGTAAGAAAATGATAAGGGGTGAAAGAAAATAGAGAAGAGAGATGTGAAGTGTGAGGGGTGGTTGAAGTGTGAGAAAGCCTTCTGAAATTACTTTTTTTTTACATATTTTTATTGATTTCAGAGAGGAAGGGAGAGGGAGATAGAAACATCAATGATGAGCGAGAATCATTGATTGGCTGCCTTCTGCATGCTCCCCACCAGAGATCGAGGCCACAACCCAGGCATGTGCCCTTGACTGGAATCAAACCCGGGACCGTTCAGTCTGCAAGTTGACGCTTTGTCCACTGAGCCAAACCAGCCAGGGCTGAAGTTACTTTTGAGTAACGATGTGAAGAAGTTAAAAAACAACCAGGTGGATAGTATTTTAGGTATAGAGAACAGTAAGTGCAAAGGCTCTGAGGCAGGAACCAGGGGAGGGGGAGGCACAGAGGAGAGTAGTAGAAGATGAGGTCAGGCAGGTAAGGAGCAGGGACAGGAAATAATTCATGTGGAAGAAATTCTGGAGGGTTTGGCAGAGGAATGCCTAACTGACTTCAAATTGGAAGCTGTAACTGTCCGTTAAAGAGGATGAGAGCAGGTGCAAGGAGACAAATCAGGAGACTGCAGTCATCCTAGGGAATTTTGATGGTGGCTTGACCACAGCAGTGGAGGTGATAAAAAGTGATTGAAAATATATTTTCAGGAAAGTGTTAGCAACAACTGTTGACTGCCTGGGACCTGAGCAAATGGAAGAATGGAGTTTGGATGTTTCCATGCCTTCCCCGCCCCATCTGCACCACTGCACACTCACAAACCATATAAGCTCCCATGTCCCACACTCCTTGTCCTTCCAACAGATTGAACATTCCAGAGCTTTTCTGATTATCCCAGTTCCCAAAGTTTCCCTGTCCTGTCCTAGATAAGTGAATTCAACTCTGACCAACAGAATGAACCTGGGTGAGTTATTTTACCCTCTCCGACCCCTCTTCACCTGTAAAACAGGAATAAGGATTACATTTACCCTCAAGAGCACTTGTGGGTATTAAGAGAGGAACTACAAGTGCCAGCACATGGAGGGCATTTCCCTGTGACAGTCACGCTGGGCCTGCTCCCAGCCAAGTCTGTATCACAGTTCCCCTGGTGCTGGCCCCTGGAGCAGAGGCCCCGTGTGCTCCCACCACTGCAGACACAGCTGTCAGGACAGACCCCACCCAGGGAAATGTGCACAGGCCCAGGTCAGAGGGCCTTGGTGGGCAGGGCAGGGAGTTCAGGAAAGCCCAGGTCTGGCTGAGGGCCACAGTGCCTTGGCCCTTCTAGCTTCTGTCATGGGGATGTTTGCGCTGGAGCCTGACTCTGGACCTGCCAGCAGAGGTCATGGTTCTCATCCTGCATCCAATCCCACCACTCTAGCCTCACTGGGGTTGTGTCAGGAGAACCGGGACTTCAGAGTCAGAATCTCCTGGTTTGAATCCCAACTTTCCACTTATAAGCTGTGTGGCTTTGGTCAATTACTTAACCTCTCTGGGCCTCCAGTTCATCTTTTATGAAAGGGGTGTTATTAATGCCCACTGCATGAAAAATGGGATAAAACAAAACTGCCCATGCAAAGCACTTAATCCCAAGTCTGCCTCCTGGTTAGTGCTTAAATGATGGATGGCTTCATTAGAATGAGTGTACTGTATAGACTAGCAGGACTTACCTACACCCCAGAGTCTAATAAACAAAATTATTTTATCGCCAAAAAATGATGAATAAGTTTGTGTCCTCTGACTTTAGCTCAGAGAACATCTACTTTTTATTTTACTTTAATTTTTTTAATCCTCACCCAAAGATATTCTTTCCATTGATTTCTAGAGAGAGAGAGGAAGGGAGGGAAGCAGGGGGAGAGAGAGAGAAAGAAACATTGACATGAGAAAGACACACCAATCTGTTGCCTCCCTACTGGGGCTAGGGAACCTGCAACCAAGGTACATGCCCTTACCTGGAATCAAACCTATGACCCTTTGGACTACAGGATGATACTCTAACCACTGAGAAAAACCGGCCAGGGCAACATCTACTTTTTAAATAGTTAATACCTTCAAATAGAGAAAAGGAGGCAATGCTCATGGACACCATTTTAACCTCTCCGTGATTTGGCTAAAGGATTTGCCTTAGGGGTCTGCAACAAACTCTGCCCAAATGTATGTAGACTCCGAGGGCAGCAGATTTTCCTCCTCCCAGCTGATGGCCTGCCTGCTGTTAGTCTCTGTGGACCTGGGTTTTCCTTCACAGCCATACACACAGCATGGCCCTTCCAGAAGCAGGTGAGGAAGGGTGGCTTTTCCCCCTCATACTGGCTGGGTATTCACAAGCCTGAGAGCCAAGTGGCTGTCTCAGGATTGTTTGGGTGGGCGCCAGGGGATGGGAGGGATAATAGAAAGCAAGAGCTTGGGCCTTTTCTTTTCTGAAAAGGTCTTCATTTCCACGCTAATGGCAATTTCTGGCCTGCCTCAGTTTCAGACTCAGCCTTATTTGCTGAGTCGTCTGGCAAATTGCTGCTGGCACGTTTCCTCCACCTCCTTCTTCTTGGCCAAATGAGGTCAGTCATAAATTGACAAGGAAAAACACAGCTCTCCAAATGACTTTAGTATCTTGTCTAGGGTTATTATGGAGCTTGGACAAATAACCAACAGGTAACAGCTGCTATGGATGCCAACCTGAACTGGCACCTATCAACTTTCCCACCTCATCTCCATTCCTGTTTGCTGACTAAAAATGAATTCATTTTTCCCAAACCTTTCCATACTATTCCACAAACCAAGGACCGCATGAAGGCCAGAAGCAGACCCTGTGGGAACCAGAGGCTTCTAACCCAGGACTGAACCAGCCCTACCATTTCAAAGGCCTTTTATTCTAGTACTTAATGAAGCAGAAGCAGTTAAGAGATGGACTGTGCAACTGACCAGATGTGAATGGAGAAATGGGAATTTACAGGGTGGAGAGGAGTTGAGAGGTGAAAGGAAGGCATTCAGGGCAGGGCTGAGCATGGAAGAGTGGGAACAGCGTAGCATGGCTCATTGGTTTCATTAGAGCTGCCGCTCCATGCCGCAGGTGAGACAGGCAGGATTATCTGTTTTTAGTACTTTGGGGCAAACCAGGAACCATCTGGGGTTTTGGGGCACAGAATAATGATTAAAGCAAATTATTTTCAAGGGTGGAAATGAGAGGTGATTCACGCACTGTAGCTGAAAGACACTCCTTGGGTAAACAACATCCCTGTCCTCCCAGCCCCTTCAGAATCTAACCTGGTGTATCCTCCTGTGAAATTTAAGATTACAAAATTGGTGTATTTCAAATGGGTCTGTTTTCTGCTTGGTGCAATTCATAAGTTTGTTTGTGTCTTGATAGCTAATGGAAGACATGATATTATTTAAAATTGTGAGAGAAAACAAGACTGCAAAAGATGTAGACCAATTCATTTAATGTCAGCGCTCCCTTTTAAGACTGAAGACAAGTCCGAGGTGGGAAGAATTTTATTCACTGAAGGAGAAGACTAACCTCTGTACTCTAACAAAAGGATTGATTTTTATTTCCAGCTTGTTATTCTCTGGTTGCTGGAAGATAGGGGGAAATCATATTAAGTGCTGACTGCCAGGTTTGGGTCATGAGAACAAGGATTGTGATTTTTAGGAAATGTGCGTTACCTTGACCTTTAGAGATGACTGCATTCTGATTGACTAGCTGTGCTGACTTTTCCCCAGGGTTCAGCAGGGTCATAAATACAGAAGAAACAAAAACGCAAGTAATCACGCCCACCACAGGATTGGGCGCTGGAAAGAGGGAAGGTGGGCGCTTGGTGCTTGGTGCAAGTCCCTTCAGTAGGCTGGCCCACAGGGAGACACGTAATCCCCGCCAGAGGGTGCTACGGAGGTAGTGGGGTGGGATGA
>NW_005368707.1:404189-409806 GCF_000412655.1 Myotis brandtii | reverse complement strand
TAGAGCAGGAGAGTCGGTGCGGGCCCCCACGTGTGGGACTAGAGCCAGGCCGCGTGGGCGGGGCCGTCCTATGCGGGCCAGCGCGACCAGTAGGGCAAGGGTAGGCGTGCTAAGGGGTGGGGTCTGGGTCTCCCGCGCGCAGGGATGGAGCTGTGTATGAGGCTCCAGAAAGAGGCCCCTCCCCGCCCCTGACTTCCTGGCTTGTCTTGGGGGTAGATTCTGTGGCCGTGCCGCTGGGAAATGACCGGTCCTCACATCGAAACGGCTGTTTCTGCTGCATCCTGGACCACCGGAGCGTAAGCATCAAGTGCAGCGAGCTTCGCAGGGCTGGTGTATCCAGGCCTCTGGCGTTAGCTTTTCTGTGACCTGCAATATCAGTCCTGTCAGAAAACCTTGCATGTAATACTAATGCGCTTGGATAAATCTGAGGAGAGGAACTGTACAATTAAAAACCAAAGCAGTGTCCCGGGGTAGCGTCGAGGTGCTATTCGGCCTCCAGCACACCGCCCGCACCTGGGTAGTGGGCAAAGGTAGTGTTTACTAGCCGCCCGCCCGCAGCCAGGATGCAGTAACCACGGCGACCGCACCGCCCTCCACCTCCTTTTCTCCACTACGCAGCCACGCTCCTGATGCCCCGCCTTCCCGCGCTCCCCATTGGCCACCGGAGCTCTCCGAAACCACCAATCACAGGACGCATCTGCTTACAAAGGATGAAGAGACGCCTCAAGCCCGAAGCCTTGCTCTGTGTGGGGGAGCCAGGCTGATGGCCTAATTGAGGTTAAAGTAAACTCCAATCAGAGAAGCAAAACGCAAGCAGAATTATCTAATCGTATATACATAAGGGAGCAATACGAGAGCCGAAGCAGCCCCTAATAATCGGCCCTGAAAAGGTTTCTGTAGCGAGGAGTTATCCGATTGCGTTCATCCTGAATATCTATCTAGACTCTGATTCCTCTGGTTTGGGCTCCATCACTTCCTATCAGGAGGTCCCTGTTTCCTCCGCTTAAAGAAGGACTGTATAGTCTATCAAGACCCAACTCCACATTTCTATGAGCTGCAGAGTCTGAGTCACCCCCTGAGAGCTAAGGCTGTTTAGCATTCAATCCTGAAATGGAAAGCAACGAATGGGAGACTGATTTGTCTTTGCTTTTTTCTTTGACTCTGTCTGCAGATAAAGAAATAGCTGTCACAATTCAGTTGGTGTTTAATCTGCAATGGAGATGAATTTCCCATCTAACCCAAGGAGATGTGGGACTGCTCCCTGCTGAGGACAGATAAAATTGTCAGGTGTCAGAACTGGCAGGGACCATACATAATCCCTTCCAACCTCCTAGCTGTAGCTTCACAGACGAGGAGTCTGAGGCCCAGAGATGCTAGAAGACTTGTGCAAGGCCACCTAGCTGTCAGAGCCAGGGTAGAAATCCATGACCTTACTGCCACGCCATGCTGGACAGCTCTAGCCGCTTGTTTTCTTCAGGAAGCCCTGTTAGCTGAGCCTCCCACTCCCTCTTCTTCCTCTCCCTCTCACACTGTCTAATAATAATTGACAACATACCAATCCAGCCCTCGAACCTGGGAGGGCAGGACCAAGCTGAGTTTTCTGATCCTAGCCACAGTGGATTGATTTCTTTGAAAAAGAGGGAAGCAGCTAGCTTTAACTTGGCCCCAGTTGGAGGCTCTGAAGCATTCAGTGATTCTGCCACACACAGGCTTTGACTTTGCAAACGTGCAGCTGATCTCACAAACCTTCAAAGCCTTAAAGAGCAGAACGATGAAGCATTAGGTCAGCAGTACAGGATGGAGCAAAGGTAGGTTTACAGTTGTTCATATGGAAAATAATACAATAAATAATAATACAAGAATAAACTCTGTGTTTGGCATACTCACAACTGTAAGCTGCCCCACCCTGTATAGTAACTCATGGCCAGATTCTCTTATTTCCCCAAAGTCCTAAGTCCACAACACAGCATTAGCTGGATTTGGTACCTGTAAAGTCTTGCAGCCATCTAAAAGTAGAGTTCCTTATTTCACTAAATCTACCACATTCCCTGTATGTGCATCTTGGTACCTCCTCTATCTGAGCATCTAGCATTTACTGAACTCCTATATAGTCTCATCAAACAATATAGGCACTTGTGAAGCAGCAGGGAGGAGGGAGAATCTCAAAGGCTTTCCTCTGGCCTAATCTTACCCTGCTGGCTCTATTCATCCTCTGCCCCAGGCTGCAGCCTCCCGGCTTCCCCAACCCACACACATACCAATTCAAACCAACTTTCAGCTATCCATGGTTTCCTCCTAGTTTTTTGGTTAATCCCTGAAATCCAACTGTTCCTTTTCCTTCCATAGTTTCTCTAATGCTATTCTGAGAGAACCAAACAGCCAAACTGGTTCACTGTCTGAATGGATATTGGAAAAGGAGAAGGAGGGGGAAGGATCAGGAGGAAGAGGAGAAGGAGAACAAAAAAAGAAGATATATGGCTAAAATGTATCCCTTTTCCTCCCTACTGAGCAAAATCCAAAACTGTTTTCCACCATGTTCAAAGCAGATCCTACCCCATCATTAACTGGCACTGCTCATTCATTTTACAAACACTTTAAGCACCTCTCTGTGCTGGCACTGGGGATACTTAGGAACAACACAGAGAAGGTTGGTGACCCACGAAGCCTGCAGGCACCAGCTGTAGTTGCTACAGGCAGAGGTTATAGCACAGGAACAATGTGAAATGTTCAGGTTGGATGGTAAAGGAATGGAAAGAAAGGTGGCATGCCTAGAGCAAAGTGCTCAGTGGTAGTGTGGTAGGAAGTGAAGTTGGAGAGGGAGGCAGAGCCAGATCTCACAGAGCTTTGTACTCAAATATAAGAGTTAGAATTTTATTTCAAGTACTAGAGGCCCAGTGCACTAAATTCATGCATGGGGGGGGGGTGTCCCTCAGCCCAGCCTGAACCCTCTCCAATCCAGGACCCCTCGGGGGGTGTCCGACCGCCAATCGGACATCCCTCTTGAAATCCAGGACTGCTGGCTCCTAACCACTCACCTGCCTGCCTTCCTGATCGCCCCTAACCTCTCTGCCTGCCTGCTGATCCCCATAACTGCTCCCCTGCCAGCCTGATCACCCCTAACTGCTCTCCCCTGCTGGCCTGATTGCCCCTAACCACCTCTGCCTCAGCCCCCGCCATCGTGGCTTTGTCCGGAAGGACATCCAGAAGGATGTCCAGAAGATGTCTGGTCTAATTAGCATATTACGCTTAATAAGTATAGATAATGAAAAACCATTGCAGAGTTTTAAGCAGGGGAGAAGCATGATGTTACCCACATTTGCAAACACTGCTCTGGCTGCTGTGTGGCTAGTGGACCATAGCATTACCTAGAGAGGAATCTTCTTGGGCATCAGGAAAAGAAATGCCCTTCTGGACTTTAATTTACCTCAGGAGGGAACACTCGTACTGGTTATCCACCCAGTCTAGCATGCAGTATAATTGATTTTTGGCCTTCAGGTTTATAAATCAATCTCTTCTGAATTCTTTAGAATGAATCAGTCCCTCAGAACCTCTGAGCAAGAGGATAAAATTGAGTTTCTAGACCTGCAAAGCTGTGAACCAGATTATTCCAAAGTCCTGTTCACCTGTGAGGTCCTAAGTCAGAGCCCTCTTAAACCCCTCTCAGCTGCAGCCATTTGCTATAAATCATTCTCATGTTTGTTGAGTAAATGAGTGGATGAATGAATGAATGAATATATCAAAAATAGATGGTTGAATGGTTGTCTAGTTGGATGGAAGGATGAAAGGAACTGGTGTGTGTGTGTGTGTGTGTGTGTGTGTGTGTGTGTGTGTAAGGTTCCAGGGGAGAGGGAGACAATGGATCAAGAGCTTGTGGAAAAGTGATCTGGCCTCTTAATCCACCCCTACTTATTCTTGGACACCCCTCAATCAGCTTTCCAGGTGCTTTGGCAGCTTAGAGACCTATGTAAATGGCCTGAAGCAAGTGGTCAAAATCCCCTTGGAAGGCAAATAAATCACCTTCCCTTCAGACCCCATAATTGCCTACAGACTTTCCACCTCCCCAAACTTCCCTTCCAACCCTGGGTAGGGTTAGAACTCAGGATGAAAGAAGGGGCATATGAGTCTGCTGAGACACTGAGTTAGGGTCCCTTGTGGGGCCAGAGACAAAGATGGAAGCAGAATCCACCACTACCACCACCATCACCACAGGCTGGTCTGATTCCTAAGGACCCTGCTCTAAGATAGGCTGTCAGGTGCCAGCAGGGTGAGTAGTTGTTCCAAAAGGCTCATCTGAGCAAGATGTTGTTCTCCACTCACAACCTGCTCCTTGAGAAAGGCATCCAAGGCCAACATGCAAATGCAGTCTATGAAGTTAACCAGGAGCCATTTTCAATACTTGGTCTGGATTCCCATGTCTGATTAACCAGTCACTTCCCTGGCCTCTAATGGACCGGGCCTCCAGACAGAGAAAAAAGCTAGATGTCAAACAATGTGTTTTCCACCATTGGGAAACCTTGCTGTTCTGATTCTTGTGGGAAGCCCACTCTGCTCTGTTAGCAAAAGGCAGGGGGAGCCAGTAACAGAACTTAGGCCTGAAAGCATTCAGCAAGGTTTGCATCTGTTTTCCTGCAAGGTTTACAGTGGAGAAAAATACTTTCCACGTGGTCTGAATGGAGGAAGCCTCTTTCCACTTGCTTTTGATCCTTAGACACTGCAACCATCATCGCACAGACTGTTTCCAGAACCTCACTTGCTGATCCCCACCCCCAACTTCATGAACTCTGAGCAAGATGACCATGTCCCCATAACACGCTGAAAACCACCCCTGACAATCTGAGAGCCATGCCACTTAGTCTCCAGGAAGCTCATCCTCACAGAGAGGAAGGGCCTGAGGCAAAAAAAATGCCCTTGTTGGCCTTTGTCTGTGGTCACCCAGGCTCCTAGTCCCAAACTGTCTTCCCCAGAGCTATCCTCCCCTCCAACTAGCAGATGAAGTCAGATTAGTACAAACTCAGGGCCAGGGAAAAGCACTCTCATGGATGCTGATGGGGACACAATTATTACAGATTTTCTATTTCTCTGTAGGCAATTTGAAATAAATAAATATAAATAAATAAATATTCCCTTAAAATAAACATACTTTTTTTTATCAATGGACACCTAGGTTGCTTCCATATCTTGGCTATTGTAAATAATACTGCATTGAATATAGGGTGCATATATATTATTTAATTAGTGTTTTTGTTTTCTTTGAATAAATACCCAGAAGTGGAATTGCTGGGTCTTATGGTATATTTATTTTTAGTTTTTTGAGGAAACTCCATTCTGATTTCCATGGGATCTACACCAGGAGCACCCAAATACATTAAAAAAAAACTTCTGGAGGATATCAAGGGAGAGATTGACAGCAATACAGTATATACTTTAATACCCCACTATCACCATTGGACAAATCCTCTAAACAAAAAAGCAGCAAAGAAACATCAATTCTAAATGACTCACTAGATCAGATGGAATTAATTGACATCTTCAGAACATTTCACCCCAAAGCCACAGAATATACATTCTTCTCAAGTTCACATGGGTCATTTTCAAAGATAGACCATATATTGGGTCA
>NW_005368707.1:399263-400593 GCF_000412655.1 Myotis brandtii | reverse complement strand
AGCCCACTGAATGGGAGAACATATTTGCCAATGTTATCTCTGATAAGGGTTTAATCTCCAACATTTACAGGGAACTCATACAACTTAACAAAAGGAAGGTAAACAATCTAATTTAAAAAAATGGGCAAAGCACCTAAATAGACATTTTTCGAAAGAGGACATTGAGAAAGCCAAGAGACACATGAAAACATGCTCAAAGTCACTAATCATCTGAGAGATGCAAATCAAAACAACAATGAGGTACCACCTCACACATGACAGAATAGCTATCATCAACAAATCAACAAATGACAAGTGCTGGAGAGGATGCAGAGAAAAAGGAACCCTCGTGTACTGCTGGTGGGAATGCAGACTGGTGCAGCCACTGTGGAAAACAGTATGGCATTTCCTCAAAAATTTAAAAATGGAACTGCCATTTGACTCAGTAATACCACTTCTCGGAATATATTCCAAGAAAACAGAAACAAAGAGAAACCAAGATAGCGGCATAGGTAAACACCGGAAATTGCTGCCTTGCACAACCACTACAAAAATACAAAAGACAAAACAGACATCACCCAGAACCACAGGAAGGCTGGCTGAGTGGAAATTCTACAACTAGAAGGAAAGAGAAAAGCACACTGAGACTCAGAGGAGGCGCGGAAGTAAAGTGCAGAGGTAAGGAGGCGAACTTGGAAAGGGCTGGCAACTGAGGACGCGGTTGTCTTTTTTTATCCGGAGGGAGTCACAAGCTCCCGACTGCTCTGAACTCCAGTACCTGGCGAGTCTCTGGGGACCCAGACTCATACGGGGAGAAACTGGATTGTCTCGCATCGGTCGGAACTCTAGGGTGGCTTTCTCTCAGAGGTGCTTGCAGTGATTACTGTGGGACACTGAGACGCTCGGCCTCTTGGGGAAGGGCTGTGGATCAGCCATAGCTGTTTGCTCAGCCCTGTTGATTCCCTGAGACCCTGCCCCACCCAAGCTGTGTGCAGAGGCTTTTGCATATGAATGGCCTGGCCCTTTCCAATCTAATCCAATCCAATCTAAAATTACCTAAAAAATTGCAGCTGGGTCAGAGAGACCCAGAACATCCAAAAGAAGGCCCAAGGCCCCACAGCAGCTTGCATTGCTTCACAGCTGGGCCTCATCTGGGCACCTCCAAATCCCAAACAAAGAAGAGGAATCTGCAGATCTCTCCATAGGTCCTGCTGGGTAGCCTCAGGCAGAGTCTAAATTAGCACCTCCTTAGAGATCCAAGTGCCAGTGTACCCAGTGGTCAGAGTGGGACCATCCAGATTACAACTCCTCAGATCCATAAGGGACACACTCAGGGGGCAGACTCAGTGAG
>NW_005368707.1:386883-398510 GCF_000412655.1 Myotis brandtii | reverse complement strand
ATAGTGTAATAGTGTAAGGAGCCTCTGGGACAACTTCAAGCGTACCAACATCTGAATTATGGGGGTGCCAGAAGAAGAGAGATATTGAAATATTGAAAACCTATTTGGAGAAATAATGACAGAAAACTTCCCCTACCTGGTGAAAGAAATAGACTTACAAGTCCAGAGGTAATGAAGTGTATAGCAAAACACTGTTTCCAATACAAGCCAGTTTTCCAAGAAATCATTAGAGAGTTTTCATCCTGAAACTCTGGATTGCTGTTTGAAAATAACTTCTGTTTGTTATAAAAACAATATAGTTTCACAGAAAATATGACAAAAATATTTAGGAATCATGTGCCAAATATAAGTCAGCAATGTAGCAGCAATATTTATAAAAAACAAATGTAACACTAAGATGAACTTTAAAGAGAACATATAAGAACTGTGAAATAATCTTCCTTCTAACAAATATCTGATGAATGCCAAGTTATGAACAACAAATACACATCTATCAACAAGTGAATCTAAAAATCAAGTGAATAAAAAATCTGATGAACAGAGTAAACTGGTGAATATGGGCGGGGAGAAAGCTGCTCTTCACATGATCCACAGAAGTGAAGCATCTATCATCTGAGAAAATTAAACCATTGGCCCAAGGCTGTGGGTCCCAAGCTCCTTGTCCCCTCTGGTTCTGCTCAGCCTTCCAGCTCTCTGGCCCTCCCTGGCCTCTCTCCTTTGGGGCAGGGGCTTCTTTGGCCTCTTGCCCATGCTGACACCAAACATCTGCTCAGTGCTTCTGGCTTCTCTCTTGACATCTATTTTAGCAGGTCTTCTAGGCCTGACAGGTGCCCAGGGCAGATCCCTGAGATGACCCAGGATTGACTGCCCACCTTTGGCCATGGCCATTCAGAGCCCCATGTTCCTTTTCTCCTCCTGCACCCACCACAGTAGCGATCTGGCCTCCCAGTCAGATACCCCAGTGCCAAGTGGCAGAACAAGGAACCCCAGAAGAATTAGGGAATGAGCCAGAGCCTGAGATTCCTGTCATTCCCACACTCTGGGGCTTCCTTCTTATTAGGTCCAAGAAGTGAGGCTTTCACTGGCCCTGCCCCTGAAACCAGCACTGGGTGCAACAGCATGTGTGCCGATAGGTGTCCCTCCTCCAAAGAGACAGCGAAATAACAATAGTTACTATAGCTGCCATGTACTGAGCCCCAATAAAACAAGTGCTGTACATGCATTCTTTCTTTTAATCCTATCAACAGCCCCTAGAGCAGCGGTTCTCAACCTGTGGGTCACGACCCTTTGGGGGTCAAACGACCCTTTCACAGGGGTCACCTAAATACATCCTGCATATCAGATATTTACATTATGATTCATAACAGTAGCAAAATTATACTTATGAAGTAGCAACGAAAATAATTTTATGGGTGGGGGTCACCACAACATGAGAAACTGTATTAAAGGGTCGCGGCATTAGGAAGGTTGAGAACCACTGCCCTAGAGGGTACATTCTTTACTCTTCATTCTATAGATGAGGTAACTGAGGCTCAGAGAGGTTAAATAATTTTCCCAAGGTCTCACAGCCAGGAAGTAGAAAAGCTAGGAACTGGTGAGTCTGCCTGGGAGTCCTGTGTCCCTTCCTCTAGGCAGCACTGCTTAAGTTTGACCACTCAGCAGTAATTTTAGGGCCCTGTTGTGAACTCCAGTCCCAAGGTCCACTCCGGTGGCCACCAAGGACAGGGGCAGATGGTTGGCACTTGACGGCCAGGGACTGACTCTCAAAGACACTCAGTGGGATTTCACTCCACAACACACTCCATAACACAGATGTCCCTGGACAAGGCCTTATCAAATGATATCAGATCTTCCCTGAGATTTGGTAGGGAACTGGTAGACAGTGCTGAGGTTTGAAAGTAGAGGAGGAGCCCTGATGGAGGGAGAGGGGAAGCATTTGTGAACACCCAATCTGCAATGAGCCCCTTGAGCCGACACACCAGGTTCCTAGGCCCCGGAGCCCAGCCCACTGAGGCCCAGACTTTAAATGTGTGCGAGGGAGCATGTGGGTGAATGTGCATGCAGATGTGTTTTGAGGGGAACACATTCTCACCAGCCAAGTTGGGGTTTGCACTCTGAGACACCAAAGGCCAAACACTTGCTCTGTACTCTGGCCAGCTCTGGAGCCTCTGTTTATAGTAGCCTATTTTTGGATGAGAATATATGCCCCACACAATTTAAGAGGCCACTGGGAGAGCTGATTTTCATTTTTAAGAGCTAATACTACCACCCACAACTCACTGTTTATGAACAACCTTTGCTCAGCATCACTACTTAAACTGTGTTCAAGACATTGTATCCACGTGGGACAGGGAAGCACTTGGTGGACAGGGCCAGGCAGCACTAATCAAGGTGTGGGAGATGAAAGAGCCCTGCTCCTCTGGAGGAGGTGAGAGGGAGGCTAAACAAAAGCGGAGAATGCAGCTGCTCCTGCACACAGCTGTGTGGCCAGCCAGCAGGCTGGCCATCTATTGAGGATGACAGATCCTGTTAAGTTATGCAGCCAGGCACACACGGAGGAGCATGCCCCATAAATCAGCCACAGGCTCACATCTTCCATAATGCTCCTGCAAGCCTAGGGAGCCCAGACAGGCTGGCTGCCTGGGTGAACGGGAAGAAAACAAAGGACGAAGGGGGTCTGTGGCTCTTCTACAACACTGAAAGAAAAGCTCTGAAAGGCAGAGATGGGAGCATGCAGACTCCTGCTCCAGGGCCCTGTGGAATCCAGGGCGCTAAAACCCTAGGGCTGCTGACTTGGGCCCAACCTGTCAGCAGACAGTCCTGTGGCCTGGAGTGGAGTTTATTTCTGCCCCTGGACCTACCTCAGCTAAAAGGCACTTCTGGCCAAGAGCACAATGATCTAACGTGCAAAGGGGGGCCGGATTAGTTCCCTTCCACCCTTCCAACTCCTTCCAACTTCCATGATGCTTTGGAGCATGGAGGTGAGACTCCTCTGACGGATGGAAGGAACAGGGTCCTTCTATTTGAGCTGTGGAGAGACTTCAGCAGGTGTGGCGCCCACCTCCCTCAGAGTCAGGGACAAGGTTAATGAGGAAGCTGACTCCCGGTAGTCGGCCCAGTGCCCATTGCAACAAGATGACAGCTCAGGGCTATGCTTCATGGCTGCAAAATTTCTGAAATGCACTTGCTCTCTGAAACAATGACACTGAAATAAAACCCTAACAGGTTTATAGCCTGAAATAGTGATCATTTAGTGTTTTAAAAAACTAACGAGCTCCAGTCCCTTATTTTGCTTTGGCCTCCGCACCTCAGCTCCCATCACCTACTGCAGACAAAAGCAGGAATTAATTACTATTATTCATTCCCAGGGCAGCACCGGGTCCTGCAGGCATCGTTCCTCCTGAAGGAGAACAGCTTCAGGATATACGACTTCCAATGCTATGGAAACAAAAATGCTATGGAAACAAAGAGAGGAGAATGGAGGCGGAGGAAGGAGACAGTAACAGGGAAGTGGAGAGAAGGGCTCCAATTCTGCGGCTCATACTCTCTCTTCAACAGCCCGCAGTCTGCCTTGTCCAGCTATTTTAGTTGTAATGTTGTGAAAGTTTATAAAATCATATACATTGGGGAACAGTTAGCTTCCTTAAAGTAAAACTCTTTTTAGTATTTAGAAAAGCATAATCTCTTTTGACCATAAATAAAGATCTAAATTAATGGGAAAGTTGTACAGCAATGTGAATGAAATAATGCCACTGAAACCCACACACTTAAAGATGGTTAAAATTGTACATTTTATATTGATATTATATATCCACAACTTTTTAAAAGGAAAAAAACACCCTAATGGGAATAAAGAGAAAAGTGTTTAGTTGTTTCCTGATCTAGCCTCTGGAAAGATTGTATAAGTGTAAGCCCTCTGTTGCTTCTCGGAGCACAGAGAAGCCTGAGCTCCCAGCCCTGGCCAGTGATTAGCACCCAGCATGGGCACACCCTCATTTTGGGGACCCTGCTCCATCCTCTATCCTTACCCTTAGAATCCAGGGCAAATAGATCGAAGGCTGAGCTCAGAGGATTCAGTCCAGACTGCAGCTACACTAAGTCAAGATGGAAGGGGGACTGATTCTCAGGGGCTGTGTCCCAAGGCCACAGAGTATAAACACACCTCTCAAAGAGTGTGCTAGACTAGACACAGATCTTCCCTATTGGAATCCCGAGACATGCACATTCAGTACTATCTGTGGGGTCACAGGACCAAGGCAGGGGCTACAGAAGCACACAGGAGGGACACTGTCTCAGAGAGGATCAGGTTTAAGGACCAGTGCTGGTAGGGGCCCAGGGGCACAAAGCTCATGTCATAGAAGGTAACTTCAAAAAATACATAATTAGTTCCTTCAAAAGTAAAACACAGATTTACTGTATGACCCAGCAATTCCACTCCTAGTTAGGAGACCGAAATGTGGGGTTTTTGAGTCTGAGTTCATTGTCTCTGAAATCGAAGAATGAAGTCGCAGACAAAAATAGTTAGCAGAACCAAAGTTTATTGGGAGAAGCCAGTCCTGGAAAAGGTGCAGCTGGGGTTCCAGAAGCAGGCCAGTGTCCAGAGCTTCTTTCCATGTTACAGTTGGGAGTAGTTCCGCATCCAAGCTAATTAAAGCCTATTATCCATGTGTGGAGGCCCACATGGCCATAGCCACATGGGCTCAGGGAGCGCATCTCCTGCCATCAACCCAAGAACCTAGTGCGCAGGGGAGAGAAGAGGAAGCACATGCTTTTTTGTATATGCTTGTTAGTTCCTGATTGGTCCTGTCAAAGAATTTTGCCTTAGCAACATCCTTGGGATTGGTTTATACGCCTTACTGCTTTGTGATTGATTATCTGCACATTGCTGTCTTAGTAACATCCATATATTTTTAAGCTTGTGCCTCCCGAACATGCCCTTCTTTCCCTGCCCAGTTGGGGTATCTTAGTAACTCCATCTAGTTGGGCTCCCAGTTTTACTTCCTTCTCCCATGGTCCCATCCCTATCTACCTAGCTTCTTTCTGTCTCCTCAGTTATATACCCTTAGAGAACTGAAAGCAGGGACTCAGATACCTGTACACCAATGTTCATAGCAGCGTTATTCACAATAGCCTAAAAGTGGAAACAACCCAAATGTCCATCATTAGATGAATGTATAACAAAATGTGGTAGAGGTAGATATATAATGCAATGATTATTAGTCAGCCATAAAATGGATTGAAATTCTGACAAATGGATTTGTGACCTAGATTCACAACATAGATGAACCTTGAACACATGCTAAGTGAAATAAGCCAGACACATATTGTACGATTCCATTTTTTACTAGGCATCTAGAGTAGTCAAATATAGAGAGACAGAAAGTAGATTAGAAGTTACTTTCTAAGGATGGGAGGGAAAGGGGGGATGGGATATTATTGTTTAAATGGGGACAAATTTTCTATTTGGATGATGAAAAAGTTCTAGTGATGGTTGCACAACATTGTGAATGTACTTATTGACACTGAATTGTACACTTAAAATGGTTAAAATGATAAATTATATATTATGTATATTTTACCACAATAAAACATTTTTTCAGTTACTTAACTCCTCAGGGAGAAAAAAACAACCATATCACTCCCAGATTACATAAGGTTTCCACAAACTGAGAAAACATATGCAATAGAGTTAGATGGACTTCTGATTCCTGCAATTGTACACCAGATTTTCAGTCTAAGCTGCCTTCTAGAAAAAATAAAATACTGGACAAAATACATGCAAACTCCTTGAAAACATCAATCAGCTAGTAACTACAAGATGAGGATCTAAGGGGAAATGGGAACCCAGAGAGGTGACAGAACATCAAAGCACCTAAGTTGCTTTCACCCTGAGGGCTGTTGCTAAAATGGGCCAAGGAGGCTGGGAAACAGAAACCAAGGTCTGGGTCCCGTCAAGATGGGGAACCTTGCAGGACACCTTCCCACATGGAGGCCTACACTTGGGCTTAAACCCATTCTCTTCCCTACATGCACACACACCCTAGGGCTCACAGGAAAAACTGCTGAGGCTGCTTGCAAGGCATGGAGGCAAGAAGGAAAAGGAAAGGAAACCACATATCCCTGGCAATGGGCCCCAGAATGGATTTGTGACCTGGATTCACAAAGAAACTCAAGCTAAGGTTTGGGTATAAAGTGATTCCATATGGGCCCAGCCTACTACGAGTGCACAGGATCAATAAAGGTTAGCAACCACCACCACCACCACCATGACGCCCTCCCCATAACCACCTCTACCCCCATCTCTGCCTCCTCTCTGCCTTTCCTGTCCTCCACCCACACTGGCTTCCTCCAGGTTCCTAGAAGCCCCTAGGATCTCCTGCCCCTGGTCTTTCTCTTGGGCTCTACAATCTCTCGGTGACCAGCTAACTCCTACTCATCCTTTAGACCAGATGCCAGTGGCATTGCCTCAGGGAAGGTTGCTCTGACTTGAGTCTAAACCAAATCCCTTTGTAAATATAACCTTTCAAGTCTGTGTTCTTTAATTTCAGAGCACTTAAACCAGTTTTGAATTACACATTTATTAGTGGGGCTAGAGGCCTGGTGCAAGAAAATTTGTGCATTTGGGGGGGGTCCCTCAGCCCAGCCTGCCCCCTCTCACAGTCTGGAGCCCTCAGGGGATGTCCTACTGATGAGGAACGGGCCTAAGTCACAGTCTGGCCTCCCTCTGCGGGAAGCGACTGGTCTGATCAGGGGAAGGGGCCACCCCCATCACCCCGCTGCTGCTGCCAATGCCGGCCGCTGCAGCCACCAAGGTGTTTTTATCAACACAGACTCCAGTCCCTTCACCACGAAAAAATGACAACTTTCTTTAGGCATTTTCAAGACATCTCTTTCATAGGATATGACCTTTCTTTCTTTCTTTCTTTCCTCACTTGAGGATATTTTTCCATTGATTTCTAGAGAGCATGGAAGAGAGAGGGAAAGCCAGAGAGAAACATCAATGTGAGAGGGACACTTTGATTGGTTGCCTCCTGCATGTGCCCTGACCTGGGCACCGGTCAGGGAGGAGCCTACAACCTAGGTACATGCCCCTGACCAGAATCGAACCCGAACCCTGCGGTCCACAGGCCAAGGCTCTATCCACTGAGCCAAACCAGCTAGGGCAGGATATGACATGTCTTAGCCCCTCCAGCAGCAGACCTTCATTTTTTTCTCCAGGAGTGAGGTGGACAAACCCTACATCACCTTCTTGGATTCTTATTACCCAAGTTACCAAGAACACTGCAAGTGGCATACCAGGAGCTTAGCCAATGAGCAGTCAGAAAAGGTGTTTCCTCTGCAGCTCACATGCAGAGGCGGGACTGCCGGTGCGCCGTGGCTGGCAGGCCCTCTTCTCTCCATGCCTGCCCTCGGCCGTGGTGGCTGCAGACAGGCCTGCCCTCTTCTCTCCAAGCAGCGGCCTGCGCCATCCGTGGTTTGCCTCACCACACAGCAGTCCCCTCCCACCCACCTGCACGCACAGCCTCCTCCTGAACAGTCGTGACTGTTACGGCATCTTGGCTAATTTGCATGTTACCTCTTTTTATATATTTAGATTATTTTATTAACATCCCTCACTATCAGGAAATATATCTGGTAATACTCATCATAAACTCCATTGTCTAACACTATTTACCTTGTATGCTTTATCAAGCACTGATTTTTTTTAACATATATATATATTGATTTCAGAGAGGAAGGAAGAGGGAGAGAGAGATAGAAACATCGATGAGAGAGAGTCATTGATCAGCTGCCTCCTGCACGCCCCACACTGGGGATTGAGCCCGAAACCCAGGCATGTGCCCTGACCAGGAATCAAACCATGACCCTCTGGTTCATAGGTTAACACTCAACCACTGAGCCACATCGGCTAGGCAAGCACTGATATTTTTGAAATGTAGTTTTTCCTCTTGTATAATGAATTAATAAGACCTACCCTCCAGGGACCTTATACGGACTAAATTAAAGCCAATAGATGAAAAATATAAAGAAGTATACAAAAGGATTGTAGCTGAAGTAATATCAAATTTTGCTATATGACTAACATTGGATTCTTGTTATAAACCAAACACTATGCAAAGTGCTTCAAACATATTATCTCATTTAACTCTTATTTTAAAAACTGTGAAGAGGGCATTATTGTCTGAATTCTACAGATAAAGAAACTGAAGTCCTAAAAAGTTCATGAATTTTGATTTGACTCCAATTGAGAAATGTGAGGTTTGAACTCAGGTCTCTCTGACCCTAGCACACTCTTAACCCCTTGCCTTGGTCTCATCCTAGAGCTCCACTTCCCCCAGCACTGTTCTGAGGCAGCAGTAGCCACTGAGAACTGACTGTGTGGTTGGCTAGGAATAAGGGAACATCAGAAGTCTTCTTACCCATGTTCTTCCCAATTCACTGAAACAAATTTAGAGTTACCCACGCACAGAATCCCATAATATAAAGGCAGTTTTGTAACCAGACAATCAAGGAGTCTGGGCTGCCTGTCACCACTTGAGCCAATTAAGTAGAGACAGGGTTGAATCATATGAGCGTTTATTCCAATACTGGGGCAGTATGGGAGAGCAACAGGTCATCGACAAAAATCTGCTCTGCACCCCAACATAAGCCAGCTGCTTATATTGGGTAGAAGGACAAAGATTATATGGGGAAGTAGGCAAAGGGTGTGCCAGATGAGCACTTTACAGGTCTTCAAAGGACTAGTGATATGCAAAGGGCTGGTGGTCTTCAAAGGGCTGGTGATTCTTGTTTCTGCAACAAGGTTGTTAATCTTTCCATAATAATAGGCAGCTCTGATGAGAAGGATGAGCTGCATTTCCAGGTGAACTCCCAGCCAGGTTAGAATGTGCCTTCTTTAATCAGAACAAAACAATCACAATTAACAGAGCATAATTAATATTTCTTACAATTCTAGTTGACCCCCAATATTCCATTTCTGCCCCTATCAGTTTGACAAGAACCTAAATCTTCTGGGGAAACCCAGTTCCACAAAGCATCCTAACACCTGCCACCTCGCAGAGGTCCTGCCATGACTTTGGTGATGGAACCACCTGCCCATATTGCCCAAGTGCTGCTTCAATTCATGATGACTTTTCTATTGCCCTACACTCACAGGCAGTCCCTGAGTGTCTAAAAGGTCATTGAAGGAGAGGCTGATACTAGAGAAAATTCTTTTTCAGTGGAAAAAGGTTAAAAATAAATGATCTGTCAACCTTAAGACAAAAAACAGCTTTAAATTTTTGCCATTGTCTCCAGATCCAAAAGTACTGTTTCCTAAGTTCTTGAAGATAACTTCAGTTCAGTCTACTTTGGAACTGGTGTACAGTTTCCATTTTGTTCTTTGGAAGGCCTTCCTGTATTTATGGCTAAGTTGTTTTCAACCTCAGTCACCCAGGAGCGGTCTTCATGTTCAGAGCCCAGCCTAGAGATGTACACAGGTACACCCTTCAAATCTCTCTGGGTCAAAAGATGAAGGGTGACAACCACAAGAGTTTCTACTATTGCCCTCTCGGACACCAAGTTTAATCATTATATACAAGAAAAAAGTCAAAACAGTAGGAGCCTGATGATTATATTTTGAACATCTAACTAGATCATGAGTGTATAGCTATTTTATTTTACATTTACACAAATTAAGTTTACTTTCTGCAAAAAGGCATTTCCAACTCTTACTTTAAGCTTAAGGAAATTAAAACACCATAGACGCACATGCGCACGTACACACACACACACACACACACACACACACACAAACGCATCCCAGCCATCTTTTCACCTAAGTTAATGAGCAGAGCAGACAAATCCACCTAACAGGTAATTTACCATTAACAGTTCGACTTCCTCAATCTAGCCACAATAAATTGTGAACCAGGAAAATTAAACAAGTCAAGAGGATGATAGTACCAGTGCTTAATGTTTATTTCCTATTATCTGGAAGCACAACTATTTTCAATAAAATACAACCATTTTCTAAGAGAAAAACTTGAAGCAGCTCAGCTAATATAATAGTACTATTAAAGTTTCAAGCAGATTCAGCTACTTGGAAACAGAGACCAAGTGCCTTTTATTGATGACTGGTGTGCCAACTCCAAAACCATGCAGATTGATCACTCTGTTCAGATGAAATGAAGGGAAACGGAGCATTCTCCGGACAAATAAGTTCTACATTCACTAAATGAAAGATGTTTATCTCCTTCCCTTTGAATGTCATACAAATTGTAGTCATTTGTAAAATTAGTTGAACTTCTGTGTCCATTATCCCAACCCAAAGCAACATAGGACAAGCTATTGAAACTCTTATGGCAATATGAAGCAGATCAATAATGTCTCACATACTCTACCCTGGTGCCCTAAGCCCAGTATAAGCTCATCCATCCAAAAATTACCGAGGAAGAGTTTTAATAGTCCCCACTGCCTATTAGAATTTTCAGAAGTTGAGCTTTCAAATACAGGTAAGTTGTTGGAGATTAGTCTCAGGCACAAATAGATCTGTCATATGGGGAATTTTTCTTCCTAATGATCTGTTTTGAAAAAAGTAGTGGAATACAACTTTGAAAAAAATTAGATTTCTTACATTTCAAATGTAATTTAAAGGTTCCTAATGTTATTTACCATTGTGTCTCCTTTAACCAGCCATCAAACACAGCAGCTAAGAATCCAATAGCTTCAGTTTCAAGATAGTGTCTTTTTTTGAAAAGGAAAAATAATAATTATAGGAACACCAATGCCTAAAGGGGGTAAAAATGCAGTTTCTGAAGCTTATAAAGTCAATCCTAGCTCCTTCTACCACAAAGAAGAAATAAGTTGTGGGCTCATATAAGAAGAGGAGAAGCAGGTGGAGGGTGGGAGGATAAATAATAATAATCTGTATACAGGGCTACAGTCTACAGGAAACAGAACATTTACAATTGGAATGATCAATGAAAGAGGGTGAAATGTATATTGTTTCTCATTCAACTTTCACTGACTAGCATTCACTAGATGATTCTTGCCTGTATTGCTTATTACTTTCATGGTTGCTATTCTCTTCTGTATTGTTGTTCTTTTACTTCTTAATTTCTTAGATTTATTTAAATATTAGGAAAATTAGCCCTTTTTCTATAACAGATTCTCTCCTTCCTTCCTTTTGTGTCATTCTTGGTAGGTTTCCCCCCACCCCTGGATTTTTTCTGTTTTATCTAAATTTTCCAATTTATTGGCATATTTCCATAAATCCTATTATTACCTTTTAGATATCTCTAGAGTTTGTAATGATGTCCACCTCTTTTTTATTCTTTTTTAAAATATTTTTTATTGATTTCAGAGAGAGAGAGAAACATCAATGATGAAAGAGAGTCTTGGATCAGCTGCCTCCTGCACGCCCCACACTGGGAATCGAGCCTGCCACCAGGCACGTGCCCTGACTGGAAATCAAATCGTCAGGATTTCTTTTTGGACCTATTGAGATCCCACAGGGTAAAAATGTCACCACTCCTCCACTCCTTACTTAAAAATGCAGATGTAGCTTCTCTTTTTATGTTTACTTTTTTAATATATTTTTATTGTTGATAGTATTACAGATATCTCCCATTCCCCCCCCCCTTATC
>NW_005368707.1:386517-386861 GCF_000412655.1 Myotis brandtii | reverse complement strand
CCCAGCCTCTACCCACCCACCCCATGTCTTCACTACCCTATTGCCCATGTCCGTGGGCTATGCCTATAAGTATTGGTTTATCTCTTCTCATCTCCCCAACTTTACATCGAGGTCTGTCAGTCTTTTCCACGCCTCCATGCCTCAGATCTTATTTTGTTGGTCAAGTCATTCTATTCTGTTCATTAAATTCCACAAATAAGTGAGATCATGTTATATTTGTCTTTCTCGGGTTGACTTATTTCACTTAGCATAATATTTGGTCCATCCATCCATGCCATCCCAAAGGGTAACATTGGAATACTATACAACTGTAAAAGGGAGGGGGGGGGGGTTGGGGGGGACAC
>NW_005368707.1:385099-386409 GCF_000412655.1 Myotis brandtii | reverse complement strand
CCCACCCCCAGCACATGCCCTCACCCCGCCCCTGTCTGTGTCCATTGGTTATGTTCATATGCTGTGCAGCAGAAAAAGCTTCTTTTATCTCCCTTCTAACTGCCTACTTAAACTACTTACCCACATGCGCAGTTGATCAAGGTCTGACCACTATCGGACCTTCCTAGGTGGCGGCAATAAGCAGTGTGCTCTCTTGGCCCCACAGCACAGGGGCAAACATAGTTACCAGGCAACACAGCTGCAAAAGGAAGTCACCCAAACCTGAAATGAAAAATTTCGCAAGCCTGCCTTTTTCAGAAAGGCCCCTCTTTTTGCACTGGCTCGCTTTGTCCCCAGCTTATAAAAGCAGCCAAGCAGAGCCAGCCCCTGAGCCAGTTCAGAGGCCCTTCCTTTCCTCTGTGCTGCCGCCCTTGTGCTCTAGCATAAGCTTAATAAAATCTGTATGGAAATATCTCTGGGGTTTCCTCTCAATTTCTGTCTTGAGGAACCCAAGAAACCCAACCCGGGAACACTATGCATTATTTAAAAGTGTATTGCTTAATTTCCAAACATATGTGATTTTTCTAGTTTTTGATACTTTTTTTTTCTTGCTTAATTCCACTATTTATGATTTCAATCTGCTGAAAATTGATGAAATTTTATTGCCCAGCCTGTGGTCAACTTTGGTAAATGTTTCATGTGCACTTTAAATTAATATGCATTCTAATATTGTTGGGTGCTGTGTTTAAATGTTTATCTCTTGCTAATATTTTGTAAGGATGTTCTATTATTTATTGAGAGGTGTGTTAAAATTTCCCACCATGATTGTGAATATGTTTATTTCTTCTTTTAGTGCTGCCAGTTTTAGTTCTACATTTTTTGAGGCTATGAAAAAAGGTGCATACAATTTAGAATTTTTGTGTCTGGCCCTTTTACTAACATGAACTGTCCTTTTTTGTCTCTCATAATGCTCTTTTGCCTTAAAATCTAATTTGTAACTTTAATAGCTTTCTTTTGTGAATGTTTATATGATATATATTTCCATTCTCTTACTTTAAACTTTCTGTATGTTTATATTTAGGATAGTATATTTTTAAGTTTTGGTTTGGTTTTGTCCAGTGCAATAAAGTTTTAAGTAAAGCACTTAGTTTGTTTACATTATATGTATTATATTTATGTTTGGATTTTACTATTTGTTTTATTTTATATTTTTCCCACCCATCCTACATTATTGGTTTACCTCCCTCTTTTTTTAAATCTTTATTGTTAAAAGTATTAAATATGTCTCCATTCCCCCCCACCCCCCATTGACCTCCTCTAGCCTGCCCCTG
>NW_005368707.1:366879-385048 GCF_000412655.1 Myotis brandtii | reverse complement strand
GTGTCCATGGTTATGCATACATGTTTACCGATACACCTCCTAGGGCAAAGGAAATTAAGGAGGAAATAAACAAATGGGACTACATCAAAATAAAAAGCTTCTGCACAGCAAAAGAAATCAACAAAATAATAAGAGAGCCCATGGGAGAACATTTTTGTCAATGATACATCTGATAAGGGGTTAATTTCCAAAAATAGATAGGGAACTCATGCAACTTAACAAAAGGAAGACAAACAAAATCCAATTAAAAAATGGGCAAAGGTCCTAACCGGTTTGGCTCAATGGATAGAGCGTCGGCCTGCAGCCTCAAAGGTCCCAGGTTCGATTCCGGTCAAGGGCATGTACCTTGGTTGTGGGCACATACCCAATAGGAAGTGTGCAGGAGGCAGCTGATCGATGTTTCTAACTCTCTATCCCTCTCCCTTCCTCTCTGTAAAAAAACAATAATATATATATATATGGGCAAAGGACCTAAATAGACACTTCTCCCTCCTTTTTTTTTTTTTAATATAGTGGTTTTCAATATTTCACATCCCTTACTATTCTTTTATGATTACCATAGGTTACAACATGCCTCCTAATTTATTAAATATAATATAAATTAGTACTTTCACCAGTCCCTAAACGATGTCAATACCTCAACACTTTTACTCTATGTGCTTGCTTCTTATCATCATAGCTATATGAGCTTGCGCGCGCACACACACACACACCCACAAATCATATCTACATATTTATCTTTTTAGTACTTTTCATTCCTTCTTTAATCTCCATTCTTTCATCTGGGATAATTTTCCTTCTGCCTAAGGAACCACGTTTATTACTTCATTTATCGAGAAAACACTAGGGACAAAATCTCTTCACTTTCATTCTTCTGAAATTGTCTCTATTTTTTCTTGGGATGAAGTTTTCTCACAACACCAACAGGGTGTCCTATAAATTCAACTCAATTCTGATACTATCTACCCAGAGATAGTGATACATCCACAGGTTAAGGGTTCAGTTCCACAAGGATGCCAGTAACACACCCAAGTTATCATCTGGCTTCTGACAGACCAGCTGCAGATCAGAGATTCCAATGACTACCCTGCTTAAGTTTGATTAATTTATTAGGACAGCTCACAGAATTCAGAGAAACATTTTACTTGTTAGACCACTGGTTTATTGTGAAAGAATAAACTCAAGAACAGCCAGATGGAAGATGTGCATAGAGCAAGGTATATGGAAACAGGCCCTTCTTTGGGCATGCTACTCTCTCAGCATCTCCAAGTGTTCACCAACCCAGGAGCTCTCTTAACCCTGTCCTTTGGGCTTTTATGGAAACTGCATTACATGATTAAATCTTTCAACCTCCAGCCCTTCTCTCCTCCCTAGAAATCAGGAGGTGGGACAGAAATTTCCAACCCCCTATTCACAGGATTCGTTCCCCTGGGAACCAGGCCCCAACTTGTGTCCAAAGATCACCTCATTAACATAAACCCAGTTGTGGTGGAAAGGGGCTTTTTATAAATAACAGGGCACCTATTTCACCTTAATGGCTCTGAAGAGATTTCAGGAACTGAAGACCAGGACCAAGTATTATGACAAAAAATGTTCCCATGGCTATTATTGCCCAGGAAATTCCAAGGGCTTGGGGAGCTATGAGCCAGGAACTATAAACAAAGACCAAGTTTATATTACTCATAAATCACAATATCACAGTGTAGAATTCCAGGTTGGCAGGTAACTTTCACTTTTGGTGAGAAATCAGCAGCCAACTGTATTGCTCCTTTAAAGGTAATAGGTCCCCTGTTTTGGTCTTTATTTTTGGCAGTATCCCTACGATATCCCTAAAGTGTGGTTTTCTTTATATTTATACTAGAGGCCTGGTGCACAAAATTCGTGCATGAGGGGGTCCCCTCAGCCCAGTCTGCACCCTCTCCAATCCAGGACCCCTCAGGGGATGTCCGACTGCTGGTTTAGGCTGGTCTCATTGTGATCCCTCCAATTTTGTTCTTCTGTTTCAAGACTGCTGTGGCTATTCGGGGTCTTTTGGGTTCCATATAAATTTTTGGAATACTTGATGTAGATCTGTGTAATATGCCATTGGTGTTTTAATAGGGAGTGCATGGAATCTATAGATTGCTTTGGGTAGTATGGACATTTTAATGATGTTGATTATACCAATGAACACAGTATATTCTTCCATTTGTTTATGTCTTCCTCTATTTCCTTTTCAATGTCCTGTAGTTTTTCAAGTATAGGTCTTTTATCCCCTCAGTTAAGTTTATTTCCAGGTATCTTATTTTTTTTTATAATGTTAAATGGGTTGGTTTTTTTTAGTTTCTCTCTCTGAGGGTTCATTATTTTTGAATTAAAATATCATAGATTTCCAGGTGTTAATTTTGTATCCTGCTACATTGCCGAAATTATTTATTAAACCTAGCAGATTTTTGGTGGTCTTTAGGGTTTTCTATGACAATATCATGTCATCTGCGAATAATGACAGTTTTACTTCCCCTTTCCAGTTTGAATACCTTTTGTATCTTCTTCTTATCTGATCACTGTGACTAGAACTTCCAGTACTATCCTATCTAATAAAAGAGTAATATGCAAATTGACCATCACTCCAAAACACAAGATGGCTGCCTCCATGTGGTCAAAGATGGAGAGCAGTTGGGGGGACCAGCCCTGCAGGGGAGGGCAGTTGGGGGGAACCAGGCCTGCAGGGGAGGGCAGTTAGGGGTGACAGGCTGGCAAGGGAGGGCAGTTAGGGGTGACTGGACCAGCAGGGGAGGGCAGTTGGGGCGACCAGGCCTACAGAGGAGGACAGTTAGGGATGACCAGATCAACAGAGGAGGGCAGTTAGGGGCAATCAGGCTGGCAGGGGAGCGGTTAGGCATTGATCAGGCTGGCAGGGGAGTGGTTAGGGGCAATCAGGCAGGCAAGCAGGCAAGTGGTTGGGAGCCAGCAGTCCTGGATTGTGAGAGGGATGTCCGACTGCCCTTTTAGGCCCAATCCCGTTGGGGATCGGGCCTAAAAGGGCAGTCGGACATTCCTCGAGGGGTCCCAGATTGGAAAGAGTACAGGCTGGGCTGAGGGACACCCCCCCCCCCATGCACGAATTTCATGCACCGGACCTCTAGTATTGAATAAGAGTGGTAAAAGAGCACATCCCTATCTTGTTCCTGATATTAAGGGAAATGCTTTTAGTTTTTGCCCATTGGCTATGCAGGTTTGATATATATGGCCTTTGATACATTGAGGTACGATCCCTCTATTACCACTTTGCCAAGTGTTTTATCATAAATGGGTGCTGGATCTTGTCAAATGCTTTTTCTCCATCTATTAATATGATCATATGATTTTTATCTTTCATTTTGTTTATGTGGTGTATCATGTTATTGAATTTTGAATACTAAACCATCCTTGCATCCCTAGAATAAATCCTACTTGGTCATGTTGTATGTCTTTTAAATATATTGGTGGATCCAATTTGCTAATATTTTGTTGAGGATTTTAAAGTCTATGTTCATCAGGGATATTGGCCTATAATTTTCTTTTCTTTCTTTGTAGTGTCTTTATCTGGTTTTGGAATTAGGATAATGTTGGCCTCATATAAAGAGGTTGGCATCCCTAACTGGTTTGGCTCAGTGGATAGAGCATTGGCCTTTGGACTCAAGGGTCCCAGGTTCGATTCCGGTCAAGGGCATATACCTTGGTTGCGGGCACATCCCCAGTGGGGGGTGTGCAGGAGGCAGCTGATCGATGTTTCTCTCTCATTGATGTTTCTAACTCTCTATCCCTCTCCCTTCCTCTCTGTAGAAAAATCAATAAAATATATTTTTTTTAAAAAAGAGGTTGGCAATCTTCCCTCCTCTTGAATTTTTTTGAATAGTTTGAAGAAAATTGGTGTTCATTTTTCTTAGAATGTTTGGTAAAACTCACCTGTAAAGCCATCTGATCCAGGGCTTTTGTTTGCTGGGTGTTTTTTGATTATTGTTTCGATTTCATCAGTTATTATCAGCCTATTCAAGCTTCCTGCCTCTTCCTAATTGAGTTTTATCACATGGTATGTGTCTAGGAATTTGTCCATATTGTCCAGTTTTTTGGCATTTAGATGTTCAAAGTATTTTCTTATAATCTGTTATATTTCTGTGATGTTAGTTGTCATTTCTCCTCTTTCGTTTCTGATTTTATTTATTTGGGTCCTCTCTCTTAGTTTCTTGGTAAGTCCTTTTAAACATTCATCAATCTTGTTTATCTTCTCAAAGAACCAGCTCTTGGTTTTATTGACACTTTACATTGGTGGGATTTGTTTTAGTCTCTATGCCATTCATTTCTGCTCTGATCTTCATTATTTTGTTCCTTTTATTTACTCTGGGCTTTTCTTGTTGTTCTCTTTATAATTCTTTTAGTTGTAGAATTAGTACATTTTTTAGAGGGTTTTTTTTTGGTGTTTAGGGGTAAGCCTGTAATGCTATGAACTTCCCTCTCACTATTGCTTTTGCTGTGTCGCATAGATTTGGGTGTTTTTGTGTTCATTTTCATTTGTTTCCAGGAAGTTTTTTTATTTCTGCCTTGATCTTGATCCTCATTATTTTAAATTGTTTCTTTTTTCTGCTCTGACTGGGTAATTTTTTTCTACCTTGTCTTCCAAATCACTTATTTGACCCTTTGCCTCATCCAACCTAATATTAATTCCTTTCAGTGTATTCTTGATGTCAGATATGGTATTCTTTATTTCTGACTGGTTCTTATTCGTCATTTCTATTTCATGTTTCATGCTATTGTAGTTCCAAGTTCCTTTTAATTCTCACTCAGTTCTTTGAGAATCCTTTTAACTATTACTTTGAACTCTATATCTGATAAGTTGCCTTCCTCCATTTAATGTAGCTAGTTTTATGTAGATCTCTCCTGTTCTTTCATTTGGGGCTTGTTTCTTTATCTCCCTATTTTGACTGTCTCTTTGTGTTTGCTTCTATGCATTAGATAGAACTGCTATGACTCCGTCTTTGTGGGGTGGCCTTATGTACTAGGTGTCCTGTGGGATCCAATGGTGTAGTCTTCTTGATCTCCTGAGCTGGATGCTCTAGAAATGTCCCTTTTTTGTGTTATGTGGACCCTCCTGCTGTAATTGGGAATGATTGCTATTGGCCCATTTGTAGGTGTATCGACCCACAGGCTAGTTAACTATGATGCTCAACCCCAACCACTTCATGCAAGCCTTTGTATAGGAGCTGACAGAATAAAACAAAACAGAACAACAAAAATACCAACAGCAAAAACAACAAAAAGGATATGAAAATAAAAAAGAAAAAATAGCAAAAGAACATGAGAAGAAAAACAGTAAAGAAAATGAAAGAAAAGTAGAAAAAATAACAAAGCCCAGAAAAAGAAAACAGAGAAAAGGGACAAAAAAGAATAAGAAATAGTAAAAATAGAGTAAGAAAAATAAAGAGCAAAATAAGAAATGTGAAAGAAAAAAGGGAAAAGGAAATAGAAAACAAAAAAATAAAGAAAATAATGAAAAACAAAGTGGAATTCACCTCAGCAGATTTTAGTGTCTGCTGTGATCTCCCTTTGGATATGCTGTTTGATGTTTGTTGGATCCTGTTCTGATATTGTCTGAAGCTGACCACTTAATGTGCCAATTCTGGGCTTTTGGGAGGTCCTCTGGTGCAAGACAATGTCAGACACTGCCCACACCTGGCCCTTAGAAACTGTCCGAAGCTCCAAGTGATCCATAGTTTGTGGCTGCCTCCACTGGGCTTGGCTATACAAGAGAAGGACCAAGTTGCACTCCAAGGCCAGCTTTTATCAGCACAGGACCCAGGGGCTAGTCAGCAAATGTCCCAAGGCCCCTGGGATCATCCTCATCTGCCTCCAGCTACTGACTGGCTGCCAGGTTTAGTCACTAAAAAAGCTCAGTTTCTGAAAAAGACTATGGCAGAATCAGAAGGGTGGTACCACTGGATCTCCCATGAGGAAAAGGTGCCATTCAGATTTCAGGGAAGATTATGGGTGTATTCCCCAGCCCCAGAGCCACGCGTCTGAGTCTGTACCAGATTTTTTCCCTGACCTCAGTAGGCTGGAACTCCTAGTATACAGGTGAATGGGACCTCCAGAGCCCAGCCATAAGGTCTGCCAGAAGGCAGGAGATTGCTTCTATCAGCTCTCCCATGAGGGGGAAGCACCAGTTAGGTTCCTGGGAATGTGGGGTAATGGCCCAGCCCCAAAGCCAGTCACTGATACCCCTAGAGACTGCCAAGACCTCTATACTCTGGACTATGCTGCTGTGTTACCCTGCATCTTAGCAGGGTGGGGTGAGTGGGATTCCAGCTTTTCCTCAGGCTGATGTCTCTGTGAGGTGATTGTGCCTCTCAATAAAAAATGGCTGTTATAGTATTGAGGAATGACCAAGCATAGGGATCCTGGCGGCTGCTCCCCATGTGTCTCTCTAAAGCCACCCACTTCAGATTCTCCTCAGGAGACTCCAGACTGCACTGCCCTCCCTCCACTGGTGCTCAGGGTGAGTGGCTACAAATGAAAATTTTGCATATTGGCCCTTGAAAAGGGTGGCTTTGTTTCCAACAGGTTTTTGCCTCTCCTTGTCCGACATAAACCCCATCGTCTTTCAAGCTGGATGCCATGTGGGCACCTGTTCCAGACTCTGGCACTCCAGACTGGGGAACCGGTCTGTGGTCTAGGTTTCACACCTGTCAGGGGAACCTCCTGCAGCTGAAGTAGCCCTCCATAATCTCAGCCTGCCACCCATTTGAGCGAGGCCAGCCCCTTTCACGTCTCTGCCGTTCTTACAAATCTTAAGGCGGCTTCTTCTGCCAGTCCTTGGTTAAAAGTCTTCTCTTCATGTCTATTCATATAATTTTGTATATTGATTATGTCAGCCATATCCTAATATATAAAATCCCAGGGTTGTAACGACCGATCACGATCAAAGGCTGACCAACCTGGAAGTCTTTAGCTGGTAAATCAGGGTGATAGTTCCCCAATTTTGGTGTTAATTTCCAGTTTGGTTCTGGGAGGAGTTGCAAGATCCACCTACTCTGCTGCCATCTTGAACCCCCCTCTGTTCAATTCTTTATTTGCTACCCTTTTGTCTCACTGAGTTTCAGTCTGAATATTTTCTTTTGACATATCTTCTGTACAGTTCTCTCTTTAGCTTTATTTAATCTGTAAACTCATCTACTAAATTCTTAATTTCAGTTAAGGTATTTTTCAGTCCCAGAATTTTCATTTGAATCTTACCATAATTTCTAGTTCTCTGCTGAAATTCTCAATCCTTTCATTTATTATCTTGAACATACTTACCACAACTTTTGTAAAACAGGACAATTCCACTATTAGGAGCTCGTGTGTAACTGGTTTTTGTTTGTGTGAGGGTTTTTTTTTTACTGATTTTGGTCAATTATTGCTTTATCCTCTGAGTGTTTTGTTTGTTAAATGGCAAACAATGAACATAAAAATTGTGAGTTAGATGTTCTGGATGATGCTATAGTCCAGCAGAGTGAGTTTCTTTTTAAAATTTGAAACAGAGAAGGAACCAAGATGGCAGCATAGGTACACGCTTATACTTGTTGCCTCCCACAACCACATCAAAAATACAACTAAAAGACAAAATGGATATCATCCAGAACCACGGGAAGGCTGGCTGAGTAGAAATTCTACAACTAGAAGGAAAGAGAAAAGCGCATTGAAGCAGGTAGGAGGTCCCGAGGTGTGGAAGTGCAGAGATACAGAGGCGTGTGCAGAAACAAGCTGGCAACTGGGTGCGCTGTTGTCTTTTTCAATCAGGAGGGAGATACAAGCTCCTAATTGCTCTGACTCCAGTTCCAGGCGAGACTCTGGGTACCCAGCCTCATAGGGGGAGAAACTGGACTGTCTGGCATCGGGCCAGAACGTGAGGGCGGCTTTCTCACAGAGGTGCTTGCAGTGATCATTGTTCCTGCACGGGGTGTGGAACGCAGAGACATGGGGACCTTGGGACCTCTTGGATGCAGGGCTGACTGGCAGCCATTGCAGTTTGCTCCACCCCAGTGATTCCCTGAGACTCTGCCCCACCCAATTTACAACCCCACCCAAGCTGTGCACAGTGGCTTTTGCATATGAATGGACTGTGCTCTCACTGCCTAAAACCTAACAAACTGCAGCTGGGTCAGAGAGCTCCAAAGCTTCCAAAAGAAGGCCTGAGGCTTGACAGCAGCCTGCATTGCTTAACAGCTGGGCCTTGTCTGGACACTCCCAAACCCAATACAAACAGGAGAAATCTGCAGATGTCTCTGTAGCTCCTGCTGAGTGGCCTCAGGCAGTGGCTGACTTTGCACCTCCTGGGAGATCCAATAGCCAGTGTACCCAGTGGTCAGAGTGAGACCATACATAATTAAAACTTTCACATCCATAAGAGACACACTCAAGGGGCAGACTCAGTGAGCACCAAAGCCCCACTGAAGCAAGTCCTGCCCCAAAAGGGTGTCTCCAGCACAGCAGTTCTCCCATTATAGACACAGCTGGTCCTCACAGCCAATTGGCCTGGTGGTCAATTCCTCCCAATGATACCTACAACAATCAAGGCTTATCTACAACAAGACTGTGTACACAGCTCACAAAGAGGTGCACCAAGAGTGTCCACCTCAGGTGATTGGGGAGGCTGAGCCACTAGGCCCTACAGGACAACTAGCACACAAAGCCACTCTATCAACACAGGGAAGCAACTATAATGTGGAGACAAAAAAAAACATGTCACAAACGAAAGAAATGGAGGAAACCAAACTACTAGATATAGAGTTCAAAACCACGGTTTAAGGTTACTCAAGAATCTTCTAGAAACCTCCAAGAAATTTAGTGAGACCCTCAAGGATATGAAAAAGGACCAATTAGAAATTAAGTATACACTGACTGAAATAAAGAATAATATACAGAGATCCAAAAGCAAACTAGAGGACCTCAAGAATCAAGTCAAAGATTTGAAATATGAAGAAGCAAAAAACACCCAACTGGAAAAGCAAAAGAAAAAAAGAATCCAAAAATATGAAGATAGTGTAAGGAGCCTCTGGGACAACTTCAAGCGTACCAACATCTGAATTATGGGGGTGCCAGAAGAAGAGAGAGAGCAAGATATTGAAACCTATTTGAAGAAATAATGACAGAAAACTTCCCCTACCTGGTGAAAGAAATAGACTTACAAGTCCAGGAAGCGCAAAGAACCCCAAACAAGAGGAATCCAAAGAGGACCACACCAAGACACATCATAATTAAAATGCCAAGGGCAAAAGACAAAGAGAGAATCTTAAAAGCAGCAAGAGAAAAACAGTTAGTTACCTACAAGGGAGTTCCCATATGACTGTCAGCTGATTTCTCAACAGAAACTATGCAGGCCAGAAGGGAGTGGCAAGAAATATTCAAAGTGATGAATAGCAAGAACCTACAACCTAGATTACTTTACCCAGCAAAGCTATCATTCAGAATTGAAGGTCAGATAAAGAGCTTCACAGATAAGAAAAAGCTAAAGGAGTTCATCACCACCAAACCAGTATTATATGAAATGCTGAAAGGTATCCTTTAAGAAGAGGAAGAAGAAGAAAAAGGTAAAGATACAAATTATGAACAACAAATACACATCTATCAACAAGTGAATCTAAAAATCAAGTGAATAAATAATCTGATGAACAGAATAAACTGGTGAATATAATAGAATCAGGGGCATAGAAAGGAAGTGGACTGACTATTCTGGTGGGGGGAAGGGGTGTGGAGGTGGAAAGGAGCTATGGGTGGAAAAAAGAGGAACAACTGTAATAATCTGAACAATAAAGATTTATTAAAAATAAATAAATAAATAAATAAAATTTGAAACACATCCTCTTTTTTTAAATTGGGGCATAATTTGTATACAGAGAAACATAGAGATATTAAATGAATAGTTTGATAAACTTTGACAAATACATAACCCATACCCTTATCAAAATATGGCACATTTTATCACTCCTTATGCCTCCTTTCCAATTAATTTTCTCTCCCCAGAAAATGAATTTCAAGAGATGAATGTGGAATAAACAAATTGCAATATGGAATGGTACTCAGCAGTAAAAAGACTATAATACACACCTGGGTGAATCACAAATCATTATGCTTAGTCAAAGAAGTTGGACAGAAAAGAACATATGCAGTATGGTTACATTTACATGAACCTCCAGAAAAGTCAAATCTAGTCTGTATAGAAAGCCCATCTGTAGTTGCCTGGCATCAGGTGTGGAGGACAGATATTGGTTGAAAAGGAGCACATGGAACTTCTGAGGATGATGGCATTTCATTCTTTGTCGTCATGTGGTAGTGGTTTACACAGGTGTATATATTTGTCAAAACTAATCACACTGCACACTCAAAATGAGTGCAATATACTTCAATAATAGTGGTTTTTAAAACATTAACTATTTCTCTAATTCTTAGCTGGAGGGTTCATCTGATACAAGTTAATCTGCTGCAGCCAGAAACATGTCTATTCATATAATTTTGTATATTGATTATGTCAGCCATATCCTAATATATAAAAGCCCAGGGCTGTAACAACTGATCCCGACGGAAGCCTGACCAACCCAGAAGTCCTTCAGTCAGCGCTGGGTTGCCGTAGCTACGCAGCACTGACTGCCCTGGTGCAGCCTGGCAACCCAGCACTGACTGCCCAGGGGGCTGAGACCCAGAGAGAGAGGCAGGGTCTGATCCACAGCCTCAGTGGCAGCTGTTGATCAGTACTTGCCTCTCTCTTTCTCTCCCTCTTTCTTTTTGGGCTTCGCCAGCAGCTGGGCCTCCGGGGGCTGCTGTTCAGCCCGCCTCTCTGATCAGGCCTGGAGATAGGCCCGGAGATGATGACTGGCATAGGAACCAACCAATCAGAACCAAATATGGGTGCTGTGAAGAACCAATAGCTGTCTAGGAGGTGGAGCTTTCACTGACTGGGGCATAGGAACTGACCAATTAGAACCAAATGTGGGTGCTGTGAAGAACCAATGACTGTCTAGGAGGCGGAGCTTTTGACACTGACTGGCATTGGAACCGACCAATCAGAACCAAATGTGGGTGCTGTGAAGAACCAATGGCTGCCTAGCAGGTGGAGTTTCTGACACTGACTGCCATAGAAACCAACCAATCAGAACCAAATCTGGGTGCTGTGGGGCACCAATGGCTGCCTAGGAGGTGGAGCTTCTGACGTTGACTGGCATAGACACCGACCAATCAGAACCAAATGTGGGTGCTGTGGGGCACCAATGGCTGCCTAGGAGGCGGAGCTTTTGACTCTGACTGGCATAGAAATCGACCAATCAGAACCAAATCTGGGTGCTGTGGGGCGCCAATGGCTGCCTAGCAGGTGGAGCTTTTGACGCTGACAGGCATAGAAACTGACCAATCAGAACCATATTGGCCAGCAGAGGAGGGCAGTTTGGGGCGAGATCAGGCTGGCAGGGGAGGGCAGTTAGGGGCAATCAGGCAGGCAGGCAGGTGAGCAGTTAGGAGCCAGCGGTCCCAGATTGTGAGAGGGATGTCCAATTGGAGAGGGTGCAGGCTGGGATGAGAGAACTCCCCTCCATGCACAAATTTCATGCACCCGGCCTCTAGTTGCTTAATATTCTCCGTTCTACTAGTATATTATCTGCAGATGTTTATGCTTTAAGTTATTAATAAAAAATTTAAACATGTTACTAAGGCAAAATTTAAGGTCACTCAAAGATATTGTTATATCACCAAGCTTAACACTCACACTATTTAACAGCTGGTTGTTACTCTAAAAGTTGTTATTTTTCTCTCTTTATCCACAGGACATTGTGTGCAATTTTGTCAAAGGCTTTGCTGAATCCAGGATTGTATTTATAGCATTCCTTTAATTGACCAACCCATTTTTTTTCTTAACTTGGGGGGTTGGGGGGGTGGGGAGATGGTATATTTTGAGATTTCAAACTTATCAACATATATTCTTGAATTCCATCTGCAGGTTTTTCAAGAAGCAGGAGCATGTGATTGGTCTGGTCCTGGAGATAGTCATTTAAGACTTTTCATTGCTTTTCTTGGTTCTGTTATCACATCTCCACATTATTTATTTTATGCTTCCCTATTTGAAGCATAATTTTACTTGCTGGGGTTGTAAGCCTTTTTTGTACTTCTTGATCTACATATAGTTTTTTTTTTTAAATATATTTTATTGATTTTTTACAGAGAGGAAGGGAGAGGGATAGAGAGTTAGAAACATCGATGAGAGAGAAACATCGATCAGCTGCCTCCTGCACATCTCCTACTGGGGATGTGCCCGCAACCCAGGTACATGCCCTTGACCGGAATCGAACCTGGGACCTTTCAGTCCGCAGGCCGACGCTCTATCCACTGAGCCAAACCGGTTTCGGCTACATATAGTTTTAAGGCATTTTTTGTTAACTAGCTTTTTTTAAAAGTTCATGGGGAATTTAAACCTCTGATATTTTTATAAACTTGAACTGTTGTATGATCACTTTGATTATATGCTCCACATAGTCAAATTTAGTTCATCCTCTGGAATCTGTGTTCCTCAGTGGGCTTTCTATGCAAGCATACCAGCTTCTTTCTCTTCCCCCTTTGCCTCTCATTAACTGTACACTTGAAATCTCACTTTTCTATACTTTCCCAGGAATTCATGGTACTATTCACTTTTAAACTCTCAAGTTATAAGATTGTTTGACTATGTGTTCTTTCAAGAAGCATGGATTATCTAGTTACTTCTCTTTTTACGATGCTAGTAGCCACTGATGCTTAATACTTATATTTGTTAACTCAATGGGGAAATAAAATGGGTAACATTATATTACTTCATCTCAATTATTAGTTGGAATACTTCTACATAGAGATATTTTCCTTCTTCTGCCATTTGGTTACCCAAGTGCAAGCAGAAAAGACAGAATAAATGCTCCCTTCCCTTTATTTACTACCTTTAAAGCAGATATTAATTGGTTCCCTAACTTCCTCTTAAGGTGATTATCTTTTAAAATATCATTATGAATTCAAGGGTTAAAAGATATTAATGGGTCTCAATTCACTGCAATCATTCTCATTATTGAAGCTCTACTATTCTATTTTTGACCACTGGGAATACTTTTCAAGTTCCCTCCAGATCCTTTTGACAAGATCCTAGTAGTATTTGATAGCTTCCTTGCTATCTGCTATGATAAAATCCTCTGGGTCATCTTGTACATTTCCTGTCCCACACATGGAATCAGCCATCTCTCTAAAACCTTTGTTTCTTTTAATGAGAAATTACATTTCAAGATCAAAATGTAGGTGGTAGAGATATTCCCTGGGTGGTTCATTTTTCTAGGTCTTTTTCATGGACAGTTAATAGAGTATGCATACATACATATAGATACATAAACTATCTTATGACTTCATACTGATACTACCAATCCAAATTAAGACTACAGTTTTTACTTATTACAGCTGTGACTCTTTTCTTCCATTATGAGAATCCTGATTCTCAAGGGCTCAGGGTATAGAATATCGCAGAAATACTCATTTGTTTTATTTCCCATTACATACACAATCAGAATATGATTGCTGAAAACATTAAAAATTTTTGCATATGTTCTCATCCTTCTGTTGTAAAAATTGCACTAAATCTTTATTTGTAAGGGCCTATGTGGCTTTTAAGGACTACACAGTCTCCCTGTTGGCCCTCATTTACTGTACTCTAATTTCTATAAGCAATAAAATATTTAATGCTCAAACTGCCAGTCCTTATGCTGATGACTCTAAGACATTTTGACAGCCTGAAACTCATTCTGTAATGATTCTTAGAGATGGTGTCATGAAGTATTTTTGAATCCATAAATGCTGATAATTTGTCCCTTTTATGCTTGAAAGTCTATTTTGTTAGAAAATCCTTCACAGACTTCCCTTGAGAATCTTAAGTACATTGCTCCATTTTCATCTGGAATAGAGTGTTGCTGTTAAAAGTTCTGATAATCTAATTAATACTTTCCCTTACAAACCACATGCCCTTTTTAAACAGATGCTCAAAAGGTTTGCTTGCTTTCCTTTACAGTCCAGTAATTTCACTGGAATGTCTTGATATTGGTCATTTTAGGTCAATGTTAGTTATTTGGTGTGCTTTCCGTACATAAATTTATTTTCTAATTTCAGGAAAGTCTTAATAATGTCTTTTGCTTGCCTTCTCTTCTTTATGAACTTCTATCCTATATTTGATTTTTTGCCTATCTTCAATGCCACTTTTTAATTTAACAATCTTTAAACCTTTCATTTTTATTTAAAATTTTTACACTTTAGATTTATTTTAAGGCGTTATCTATTTATTGGTTATGTTTCTGTTTACAATTCTGAAATGTTTATAATTCTTTACTGAGTTTTGCCATCTTGTTTCTTAGTTCTTATAATCAGATCTATATTGTCCTTTCAGGTCTTATAGCATTTCCTATAGACTTTGAGTGTATATATATATATATAAATGCCTAATATGCAAATTGTCCCCTTGGGAGTTCGATTGCTTGCTATGATGTGTGCTCACTGCCAGGGGGTGGCACAGAGCAAAGGGAGGCCCCGGCCTGTAGCTGGAAGGCCTCTATTGGCCCTGATCGCTGGCCAGGCCTAGGGACCCTACCCGTGCACAAAATTCTTGCACCAGGCCTCTAGTTTTGGAATAATAGGACATAGTTTTCTTTCATGGGATGTTTCTGGCATGCTTCCAGTATCCATAGGAATGTTATTCTGTTCCTTGTTCTTTTTTTCTTAATATTTTATATGGAATTTGACCTTGATACTATTACTTTGTTTTTATGTAAAATTAACTTTCCTGAACTTTGAAGACAGAATTCAGGGAAGCTTTGTTAACTTCACAGATTCATTCTTATTTTTGTATTGTGTTAAAAATATGACAGCTTGATTCCTGGGGTTTCCTGGCTCTAACTTACCTTTCCCACTTTGATCTAGATGATCTTTTTTGTCTATTGGCCCTATCCTGTCCAATTTTGATTCTACTCTCAGCAAATTTTCAATGTGAGGTATTGTCCTGGAAGGGAGAGGTTTTGAGAATCCCTAGGGCAGTGATGGCCAACCTATGACACGCGTGTCAGAGGTGACACGCGAACTCATTTTTTTGGTCGATTTTTGTTAAATGGCACTTAAATATATAAAATAAATATCAAAAATATAAGTCTTTGTTTTACTATGGTTGAAAATATCAAAAAATTTCTATATGTGACACAGCACCAGAGTTAAGTTAGTGTTTTTCAAAATGCTGACACGCCGAGCTCAAAAGGTTTGCCATCACTGCCCTAGGGGCTTAATTTTTCAAAGTATTACAGATGTCCCTTTTGTGTCTTCCCCATTGACCCTCTCCACCCTGCTCCCATTCCCTCCCCAGGCCTTCCCCACACTATTGTCTGTTCATGAGTTATGCATATATGCATATAAGTTCATTGGTTAATCTCTTCCACCCCTACCCCCACTCCTTCCCTATGAAAAATCTCAGTCTTCGCATGTTTCAATATCTCTGGATCTTTTTTGTTCATCAGTTTATTTTGCTCATTAGATTCCACATAAAAGTGAGATCATGTGGTACTTGTCTTTGTCAGCCTCTTCATTCTTGATGGTTGTACTGCAGTTCTGTTCTCAGGTCTACCAGAAGTGCCCTATTGCTTCTTTCTTGCTACTCTCTCACAGACAGCAACATCATTGCAGATCTTGAAGCTGCTGGTGCTTTTTCTCCACCTGGTCATATTTTGGGGGCTGTGAGGACACCTTGTTACCTAGTTTTGTGATCATTGTCATTATGTTGTTGTTTTAATGTGGAAATTTAAGAAACTATATTGTCACTGCACCATGTTCCCAGAATCCTCCGTATACTTAATTTTAATACAGGAAGTATGATGTGGGTTACTAGTGTCACCATTACTATGTTGTTAAATCTGTGCTTTTCCTAGCACTTTATTGAGAATGTACTACTTCACATGTTATTGTTTCATGCCAGGATGATCCATCTGCTATTTAAAATCAGGCCTTCATCAATTGAAACCATGCTTTATCAAAGCCTCAACATTTCTTGTATTTATTTGACAAACCTGTCTTACTTCAGCTCAACAAGTACTCAAGAATTATGTCATTCTCAACACATGCTACTCAATTATGTACCAATATATCTTAGCTCAATCTCAGTAGGCTGGCATGACCACAACATGAGTAGCTGATTTGAAAGGCACACTAACAAAACAAGAGATTGACCATTTTGAGTTCCTTTACTCAGTATGGGAATATGTCAGAATTATATATGTACTATTTGACATCTCAAGACTGAAAACATGAAAGCAGGAATTGTTTTGTTTACCATTGTATCCTTGGGAATTAACACTATGCTTAAACACCTAAAACAAATTCACTGAATTTGTTGAATGGGATGTTAGCATACTGTTAATATTAAAGTCTCTTCCCAACCTCTTATTCAGTGGGAGATGTTTCAATAATAGCCATTATTTAAAATAATAATTTCATATTGTCTGATACTGGCTTTGTGGAACCATTAATGCCAAATGAACAAGCACTTATGAGAGTGATAAGATGGGTAAGGAGGTTCAGTCATTGTTACCTGCAATGTTCAGGCAATCAATTTGGTTAATATAACAGGTTGGGAGACAGGGACATAATTGATAGGCAGCTATAAAATGTAGCCAGATGTCAGAAACACTACATCAGATCTGGTTCCCTAACATAAGGGGTTGAATTCAGGGATCCTCATAGTCAAAACTATGTGATCCAAAGATACTGAATACCCCCCGACCCCGAAAAGATTTAGTTTCCTTCTAAGCAGAGCAGTGTTGGCTTTGATTCCTTTTTAAGTCCACCCTCTCTAGGGAACATGGTCACAAGGGCCTCAATAAATCCCAATACAGTCTCTGTGAGTAATCATTCATCTGATGGTCTAATGCAGTGGTTCTCAACCTTCTGGCCCTTTAAATACAGTTCCTCATGTTGTGACCCAACCATAAAATTATTTTTGTTGCTACTTCATAACTGTAATGTTGCTACTTTATGATTCGTGCACCCGTCTCAGTCAAAAGGAGACCAAAGGCGCACGCAAATGAGGACAATCGAAGGAAGATTTATCGCCTGCAAGATTGATCAAGGTGTGGGTGGAGACAGGACAGCATGAATCCCAAGGGCAGCTGCGAGGGCCCAGAGTGGGATAAAGCCTGCTGCTGTCAGGTGAACAGTGGCTTTCTGTAGAATAGTGGTTCTCAACCTTCTGGCCCTTTAAATACAGTTCCTCATGTTGTGACCCAACCATAAAATTATTTTTGTTGCTACTTCATAACTGTAATGTTGCTACTATTATGATTCGTAATGTAAATATCTGATATGCAGGATGGTCTTAGGCGATCCCTGTGAAAGGGTCATTCGAGCGCCACAGGTTGAAACTGCTGGTCTACTGTAAACATCAACTGCTGAGCTAGGGAGGGGAAGGAAGATAAAAGGAAGGCAAAAGAAGAAACGATACAGAAAAAAAGTATTTGTTTCAATGAAAAGATGGGACAAGAGTTTGTAAGTTAATTTTACTAGCTGGCAAAGCTTCTTCATCTTATGAATTGCTTAAGTCTGAACTGTGTCAATAGGAACTACTACACCACCTATCTAGGAATTTTAATAGAGATTATTTTAGAAACAGAATTTTAATGGAAATTATTAATAGAAAGCCTTTACAATAGGGTTGAAAATACATCAGTAGCATCTTCTTCAACTAGAGCATTGTGTGTGTCAACAATGCGTAAAAGTACCAGCTCTGAAAGAATTTGGCCTGGAAGCCTTATAATAAACGAGGCCCGGTGCACAAAAATTTGTGCACTCAGGAGGGTCCCTCAGCCCGGCCTGTGCCCTCTCGCAGTCTGGGACCCCTTGGGAAATGACCAACGGCTGGCTTAGGCCTGCTCCCCTGGGGACTGGGCCTAAGCTGGCAGTCAGACATCCCTCTGGCAGCCTGGGAGCCCTCGGGGGATGTCCACTTGCCAGCGGGGAGCAGGCCTAACTGCAGTCGGACATCCTTAGCACTGCTGAGGAGGCGGGAGAGGCTCCCGCCACCACCGCTATACTGGCAGCCGTCAGCCTGGCTTGTGGCTGAGCAGAGCTCCTCCTGTGGGAGCACACTGACCACCAG
>NW_005368707.1:353908-366509 GCF_000412655.1 Myotis brandtii | reverse complement strand
GCTGGGGTGCCTGGCCAGCCTGGGTGAGGGGCTGATGGCTGTTTGCAGGCTGGCCAAGCCCCCCAGCAGGGACCCTCACCCCATGAGGGTGTGGCCATCCTGGGTGAGGGGCTAATGGCTGTTTGCAGGCTGGCCACAGCCCCCAGCCACCCAAGCTCCCAGTGGAGGCTGGCTGGAAGCAGGTTGGAAGCAGGTATCTGGGATTTATTTAGCTTCTATAATTGAAACTTTGTTGCCTTGAGCGGAGGCTACAGCGGGGATGGCAGGCGGGAAGCTTGGCTTCCTCCATCGCTGGGGTAACCAAGCCTCCTGCTTGCTCCAGCATGGCTGCCGGCTGGCATCTTGGTTGGGTTAATTTGCATATAGTTGCTCTGACCGGCTTGTGGGCATGGCTTGGGCATAGCGAAGGGATGGTCAATTAGCATATTTGTCTTTTATTAGTGTAGAAAATCATTTTGATAAAAACAAAAAACATTCATCATCATCATCACTCTACGGGATCTATATACCATGTCCCAGTCTGTACTTTAGTAGGCAGCTGGTGAAATCATGTGCAGACCTATTGATACACTTTGAGATTACCAACAATTTCCTTGTATCCATGGCAATATTTCAGCTCCCATTTAAAGATAAATGTTGCATGTAGTTCTTCAACATATCCACTACTTCATACAGGGTGTCATTTCAGAAAATCTTTCCTACCAAACTGAAAATTCTTGAAATCTAAATCTAAGAATACTGTGACATAAACTTCAGAAATGTTATTTCATAGTACAATATTCCTAAATTTCCCAGAGAACAATGTCAACCAAGGTTTTTTAAAGCCACAGTTTTGAACCAGTTTACACCAAATTGCAAGCATTTTGATGGGAGAGGTATTTTAAAGTCAAATCACATTTAACACCCTTCCAACCACCAATATGAGAGCATATAGCAGGATAAATATTCAAAGTTGGCAGGCCTGCTATAAAAAATGTATCTCTCTTTGCTTTTAAGATCTTCTTGAGTCATATACTTAAGAGATAAGCATGAGAATTATGAAATATTATAACAGGTTTTTATAGGTCATGTATTTTTAAAAATAATTTTGCATTTTGTAATTGCTTATTCCTCATAACCAACCTTCTAGTACAGTACTGTCCAGAACTTTCTGAGGATGGAAATGCACTATCCAATATGGTAGACATTAACTCCATGTCACTACTGAACATTTGAAATGTGGCTACTGTGACTAACTGAATTTTTAACATTTAATTTTAATAAAATTTAAATTGCTACAATTTAAATGGTGGCTGCAGTGATGGACAGCAGAGTTCTAGAACACAAGTGAAAGCAGATATCCATATTAAGTAGAGATTAATGTACACAATGGCCTACCCAGAAATGTCAATGAGTAGAAATAGAATCACTTAAGTCTGATTATTTGCCAGGAGAGGGAGAAGAATGCTGGCTTACTATCTATACAATTAGAACTAAAGCAGAAAGCAATACCAAACTTCTGTCAACTTCATCATAGATGTGCTAATATATTTTAAAAGATAATAGAAGTTTAATATGCCACGTAAGTAAAAATTAGCTTAAAAACAGATGCCCATAATGTAGACAAGTTACGTGTTTCTTTCTAAAACGGTATTATTTGAACATGCCAGAATATGCTTTACTTAAGTTGATCACAAACTTAAAATAGCAATAACATAACTAATTAAGATATTTCATCCCTTTCAGCCTTAAGCTTATCATCTTGTGCCACTAACTGACCAAATGGCCTTAAGCATTCACAATAATTCTAGGCCTCCATAAAACAAAACTGTGAATGTGAGGGTCCCTACTAGTCCGGCTTTATCAATTGATGAGACTGTTTTTACTTCAGTGTCTAAGATTCCCATTTCTCTTTGAAGGGAAAAACAAGACATTTGGGGGGCTAGCTATCTGAATCTGTGCCAGTAACCTGCCTTCTGACGCACACTCTTGCTTGCCAATAAATTCCATTCTTATCAAACTCCCTTCTTATCTGTAATACTGTCCTGCCTTGCAGAACCTGTTTCCTGGAATAATCCCATTTTACAGAGGCCATAAACCATGAACCATCTACAATCTCTGGAGGTGTTGGCGCAGTGCTGGCCAAACCTCTGGGTGTGGTTTCACTTCCCCCATCCCAACTCACAGGGGGCTTCAAAGCCCATGAAGGGTCCGGAAGCCTGACCCATATTTGGGGGACAAAGGAACTAAAGCTTATAAAGGGAAAGCTTCGTCCATATTCATCACTCAGGATTTAGAGACTGACTCCCCTGAGTCATGGCACTAGTGCAATCTGCAATAAAGGCTACTTTTCTGAAAACATCTTCTTGAGTGCCCGGCTGATTAATTCTCATGCGCCGCCTGGCAGCTTATCTGCAGCATCTTGACTAAATATAAATAATCTCTCAAAATGCCCAAAAGAAAGGTGGTCTTGAATGCTATGCTGAATCTCCACCAGGTACTCTACCATGACGTCACAGTGGTTTTGATTTCTCCCTCTGCAAAGGCCCCGCTAATAAGAATTTGTACATAGTATCATTGGTTGTTTTGATGGCAGTATAGATTTCATCAGCATTACTAGGTTCATGACAACATTACAAGTTTCAGTGCTATTTGCAGTGTGAGTACAAGCATTAGAACCATGTAAAAGATTTGGCTACCAGAATTAATAATTAAAAATCTTAACCAAAACTTCTTTTCTGAAAACATCAAGAGAGGAAGTAAAATAAAGTGGGGCCGAGAGTTGATGAGAAAAAGTGAGGAACCAGACTTTTCTAAATCCATATGGTAGTGGTTTGTTAAACGGTTACCTTGTTCTACAAGTGCTCTGTTTATGAGAGTACCATGAAAGTGCTCTTTTCTTTCCTTTTTTTTCCCTGTGGGAGAAGGGAAGCAATGAAGGAAATGAAAGAGTTCATTTAAGTGCTATATTCACATAAAGCTAATTTATAAAAGCTCAATCCAGCTGAATATATTTACAGCCACCACTGATCCACAAAACTTCAGTTGAGAAGACTAATTGAGATTCCCCAGGAGAACTGCCTTGTCTTTAGTAGTTACAGAATGTCTCATTAGGCATTCTGTACCTCCCCCATCTCTAGAATACAAAGTCTGCCTGCCTGGCCTGGGTTTACAGCTTGTGCATTTCCAATAGATTCCAATTTGTCATTATTGTAAGAGTGTTGCTTTTGTTTTGCAGCACCCTTTACCATTTTTGTTTGTTTGTTTCAAACTAAAGCTGCATTTAACAGGACTGTGTTAGTTATATTGGAATACTGTTTAAAAAAACAACTCTGCCCCTCCTCCAGGACTGTAACATATGGGCTGCTAAAGTCCCTATTTAACACCTTTTCTAGATTGCACCAGAGAAATGCTTTCTGTAAAAGAGGATCATTAAAGCTAATAGTTGGGGTTCAGAGACCAGTAAACTACATAAAATCTTATTTTCTACCCATTTTCAATTCTATGTTTAGATGCAATATTTGAGCATTTGACTTTTATGACACCATGAGCATGACACCCGTTTGACTATTTTTATTTTCTTCTTTACTGAAATGATGTGTGGTATATTTCTTTGTGTATTTTTTTTAATGCATAAAGATGTTGGAGAAATTAGTGTCATGGGAAACTATATGTTTACTTTAAATATTTAATTAGAAGCCTCTCCTATGAGCTGGAAAACAATCTTTTGGCATAATTATAGAATAACATTTTTCCCCTCTCACTGCTGCTATCTAATTTTACAGGCTTACAAAAAATTGTGTGATGAAACAAAAAATAGTATAAAGCTCTCCAGGTCTCTGCCCATACTATTATTGATGAATTTTCATTTGTATGAAAGCAATGGCACACACACACACACACACACACATATTTATATACACATAGTGTACAGATGTGTATATAACATCTGCCTAAGACTCAAGTTTGGCTGTATTATTCCATTTGTACTTTTCACATAAGAAAAAATTATCTATAGATTTGCCTCTGTCTAAAAGATAACATGATTTTTCGTAGATATTTCATAATTAACTTTTTCGAGTAAACAGTGAAGTTTCTTATTGCTTTAAATTTTAAATATTTTTCTTTTAACTGGAATGTAATCCCATACCGAATATATTTGTCTTTCAATTTCCAACTACTTTTTTTATGACATGCTGAAGTAAATTTAGTAAATGAAATTCCACTGACAACTTATTTCAGCCTTTATTATATTTTCTACTAAAACTCAAGCTGTTGAAACAAAAAAATTACTGGTTTTGTTACTACAAAAAAAACAAGTGAGAAATTTTAATTCACAAAGGATGAAAACACAGGACACTGATCTTACTGTACATACACTATTACAATAAATTGATTAGGTATAGACTTAACATTTAAGACTTTACACACATACACACGTACTTTGACAGAAGAAACACAGGACAATATTAGTCACTGATATGTCCATAACGACTGAGAGAAAGAACATCACTGATTGGAGTCTGATTGTTTTCCTGGCACACAATCACTATATAGGCCAGTCCTAAATCATGTGGTATTATTAAGGATATCTTTAGGCAAAAATAAACATTCTCACTTGGGGGTTTATTCTCCCTGCCCAAAACAATTTGCTTTCCCATAGCTATCAAGTAACTTGTCTTGTCATCAATTTAACAAGACCAAAACAACAAACAATAGTTTTACCACAAAACTCAGGTGAGAGGTTTTTAGATAGATCATACAAAATATTTGTTCCGAAGAAAGGCAAGCTATAAATTATAAATTAATTTCTAAGCAAAAGACTTGGTTACAAATCATTCACTTTCAAATTTTGATGAAGAAATAAAAAATGGGGCAAGAGAAGAGGTACTGGCATGGGGCTAGTAGAAAAGATGTAAAATGAGGAAAATATATTTGCCACAGAAAATATTAGATTCAGTTGATTTTTAAATGAGGTATACCAGTATATGCAAAAACAAAAAATTAAAAAAACAAAATAAACATCTCTAATGGGAAAAAATTTCTAAACCTCTTATAGTTTTCTTTATTCAGATTAGACATTTCATATACAGCAGTTAATCTAAAAAAATACATTTTAAAAAATCTTCAACAAACCATGCTCTCTGTAACAAAACCTTCCAAACCCTGTTTTATTATACAAATCAATCTACATTAGTAATGTAAAAAGAAATTCTCAAATTTAGCAATGTCATTTTCTGACATCCATCTAATTTACATATAGGTTTCCACTATTCATACTGCAGTTAGAATTCGGCAATAAATTGTTTTCTAATGTATTCTGTACATATTAAATAACCTAAAGGCTCCTCTTGTAGTGCATTTACCATTTAGCAAGTCTACTCAGTATTTTTCCAGTACCATTTGCATTACAGTGATTTGCCTGTAAATGTAATTAAAAACTAAAAGTGCGTAGTTAATTTTTATCAAATAACAACCTATTTTGGGAGGAGACCTAGTATTCACAGAAAAGTTTACCAATATCATGATTAGAAATGTTGACTTTGAATATACTCTGAGGCTATACAACATAACTTTATACATAAGCTGAAGGACATTAAGTCTTCAGCCTATATTTACATAAGATAACGTGTTTCCACAGGATCATACCAAGAACTCAGTATGGCACTATATATAATTAGGATTGTTAGCTAGATCAGTGTAGCACAGACAGCCCCAAAATACCCTGTACTGACGTGTGCTAAATTAAACTCAAGTATATCACAGTGTTTTATGTAGTATTAGTGTGCTGCCCAAACAAGCAACTAAGATATCCCATAAGGATGCTGTGCAATACAGCAAAAGACAAAGCCTCTGTCCAGGAATTATATCTGGGTTACAATAAATTTTAGCACTTAGACCACACTACATGCAAAAACCTTGAAAAAGAAATACACAGGTATCAAAACAGACATACTTCACTTTGTTTAAAATGCCCAGGAGCCATTTTCAAATAACTGATAGTAAGTATTGTTCTATCAATTAATAAACCTAACAAATCATGAGAAGTTCTACATTATCCAGTTTGAGAAAAAAAAATGTAGTTTTCTTACCAAATTATCCAGTGTATATGACTGGTTAGATTTGCAAGTTTTTATTTTTACTGAAATTCAGAGTATGGAATGCAAACATTCAGGATAAAATTAAACACAGTTTTATCACCTTGCAACAAAGCAGCAAATATGAGGGCCTATTACCCATTTTGACTCTTCCAGTCCCTTCTGATCCCTCAAAAAAGTGCAAAATCAAAGAGTCACTGCTTGGTCCAAAACAAAATACAACATGTATGAGGATTTAAAATCTGATGGAATCCAGTTCCTAAGCTACAGGTTGTCTTCAATATGAAATCAACGTCCGAAGATGGAATTTATTTCCAGAAGAATTAATTCTACAATCTGGTTTTGGTAGACAGTATGAACTGCGATATTACCAGTCTCTTTCTCTGGCTTTAACAAAGTAGGACCAAAAACAATTGCTATACTTTGATAGGTCATTCGGTTTTTTTCTCCATTTTCTATAACTCTAAGGGGGAAAAAAAATAAATTGTTAATAGAGAATATCTTAGAGAGGTAAATTCTTCAAAATGTGTTATAAACATAAACAGTTTGCATTTAAAAATGAGAAATAATTTTCATTTTCTGAAGGTACATATAAACTATTTAGCCAAGTAAAATTCAGTTCAAATATCATGTGAAGCTCTTCTGGATAAATATAGCTGGAAGGTATAATTAAACATATTCTAATAAGCTTAAATGTGATATTTTAGCTTAGCATTTAAAATAAGACAAACTTAAACATGACTTACAATTCAGGTGACAAAGATTACTGCACTAGGTTGATTGGGACGGGGGAAACTTCATTAGAGCACGAGCTTAAACTTTCAATTTTACTCATTTTATGTGTTGTTTTTAAATCTCTCACTGAATCATTTATTTTAGTATTCTAGTGGTTGTTCTTTCAGAAGGAAAAAATCAGTTATTAAGGTAGCTATGTAGTAACTTAGAGCAATGATGGCTTTATTTTAAGGTGATTTAACAGTCCTCATTTATTAACCAATCTCATCTTTATATTAATTAAATTTAACAATTTCTAACACCAACCACACCCTTGCTAGGCATTACTTCACACATAACATCTATTTTAATGTATTCTTTATACCAAACCCTATTATCTATGAGAAACTGAGGCTCAAAGGAGCTCTTTATCAAGTTGCAAAGACAGTAAGTAGCATAGCTAGTATTTAAACCTGGGTCTGAGTGACCAGGCCTCCTGGGTATACAACACCATGTGTCATAACTATGCAGTTCTATTTTTTGTTTTCCTAATTACTATTTCTTTTTTGTGCTGAGACTTTTACCTTTTGAGATGTCTAAAAAGGATCTGCATTGTATCTTGATTTGGCTTTGGCAACTGTTTGATTAGGTCCTTAACAGCAGTGACTCGCTGTCTTGGTTCTTGTTCTGAAAAAAAGTAAGTAGAACTGAAACTGAAAAGCAGTGACATAGTTTGGAACCTGTTATTTGGTGATACACAGTGACATCTGGTGGTCACATTTATAATTTCTGGAGCAAAACCGATAAAAAAAACCCCACTAAAAAACCCACCAGAATGTAGTGACTTAATCTGTATAGAGGATTTTCAACATCTAGAAAAAAAATGGAGTAGAATTACATACTTACTTATTGCATTCACAAAATCATTAAAGTGATTAAATGTAAAAAGTGGTTCTGGTAATTCTCGAAAAAACATTTTGAGTGCTCCAGTGATGACATGAATATCTTCCCATTTACTATCATTCAAGTTCAATTTCTCATCTGGGACAACAGTAGAAATAGAAACAATTTTAAATTACTTTAAATTCTAACAGCTCTGAGTGATTATTTTGGATATAACAATAGGGATTATGATCTTACCATGATTGACTGCAAATCTCAGTTTCTGAATCACTGCAAGGTTGCCACTTACTCTGTATATCCCATCAACATCCAAACCTAAGAGACAAATAATATTTTTATGTTTAAAGTACTTGTTTGCCTCTTCTAAAGATGCTCACATGTTTCAGAATTCTTATTCATTAACATTAGCCTAAATGATATTGTTTAGATACTTGGCAGAGAAAGGGTGGAGATTCACTCTGAATTCTATTTAATAAACAGCAACAATTATATTTTATCATGTAGATTGTGAATCATCTCAAGAAAGTCATTTCATTCAACTTGAGATACTAACAATTTAAGATAAACTTCTACAAACAGCTGGGGATAGTTCAACAAGTAAAGAAAGCCAATAGATAAAATCAGCCCACCCATCTTTTCTATGTCATCTTATAATGTAAACGCCATAAATACTCTCTTAAAACTGTTTGCCATATTCATATGTGCTTGTGACAAACTTAGTACAAGCTAGCAACTAAAATAATGGTTCAATAAAAACAATTGATAATTTAGTAACATTTTATATGTGGAATAGAATCATTTGAAATTCACCCAATTAAGCCTAAAAATTCAAATATTCATTAAATGATAATGCTGTACAAATTTTAAAAAGCTATTCATTTAACTTTAAATAAAGGCAAGTAGCACAGTAACTGTACTACCATGTTGACAAAGAGAAAGAGATGAGATCTGAACTGGCAGAAATTATGAATTATGTAAATATTTTAATTGTACATGATGTTTTTGAAGATATACAGATATAATGTGATTAGTCAAGATACTGTTAATTTATATAAAACTAGTATATTATAAACATGTTAAAATTAATCAAAATAGAAATTAGTTTGTCTTATTTTACAGTAAATGACATAAAAAAGATTAGATAACTTTATCGTTGTTTTAAGTTTTAAAATATCTCATTTTTATTATAAACAAAGAACTTTCTCTTAGTAAGTAAACATAATCTCATATCTTCTACATTGTCAAATCATTTAGAAAAATCAGTTTCAAAATCACTAACTTCTTCATTTTAAGCAAATGCCAACTCCAAATGGCTTCAAAGAACACCAGATACAAAGTAATCACAAGCACTGAACATTTTAATGGGTGCCCACAAAGGTCTTAATTTAAAACAGGTATAAACATGTAAGATTTTTGCACACAAGATGCTTTTCTTAACATCTTCCAATTATGGAGAACTTTTGGTTTCATCACTCAAAATCATAAAAACCCTTGGGATTTTGATGGCAAAACGATGGGTTGGTGTGCTTAACATTTTAGAAAAAAATGATTTTCTTACCATATTCTTCAACATATTCGATGCATAATTTCACAAATTTTGGCACTGTGTCATTCTCTCTCTGACACAGATTAGCAAGATTGGCTCCAAATACCTGATCTGAAAGAGATTATTTTTCCAAAAAGAATCACTTTGCTAAAATTTAGTTCACAAAACAGCTAAACCATTTCACAGTGCAATAAAGCCACTGAGTGCATCCAGAATTGCTTACCATGATTATACTCTATGTGATCTGTACTCTGCTTATCTCTTCCAATTTCATTTCAAACAATTTTCCTTCTTTACTAAATTCCATGAACACCCCAACTTATATTTGCCTGAGAACTTTATTACTTTCTATGGCATCTGTAGAGATCAATATTCACCTATATTGAGCTCCTTCTCATTTCATCAATCCTGGTCTCAGCTGAATGTCATCGCCATAGGAAAACCCTCTGAACATCTTATCTATCATAACCCACTTCCAGTCACTATTTTATTACAATGTTAGATAATTCATAGTAGACGTTACTCTTTTAAATTATGTTGTCCATCTTTCATTTTTATATATAAATTTTGTGAGGGCAAGGACCTCCCAACTGAACACTTGGCACTTAGTACATACTCAAGTATTAAAACGAGCCAACACTTAATTTCACAAAATATATTTCAAAGACTTCTATTAATCTTTCAGCACAAAAGCTTTGAAATGCCAACACTTGTGCTAAGCATTCATGAAAACAAACAAAATATCTGAAGTAGTGAATAACAACATAAAATGGCAACAGTTTATATTTCTCAGTGAAAAGGCTTGGTGAACAAATTAGTGGCTATTTCAATTCAATTATTTTTGAAGTTTTTTTAAGGTTCTAAACTCAAAATATTAAATTAATATACATTATCTGGGAGTATTTGTTTGTCTGTAACTCTTAGGTTGCTAATATGAATCACTTAATTAGCTGAACTCTTCCTAAAAGTTTTAACTATCTTTTTAATGAAACCCATTTGTGTATTTTAATTCAGATGCTCTGCAAACAGATGTACTAGTGATGATTTTTGTCAGAAACTTCATAATCAGAGACAAACATATATTTTATATATATCCTTTACCTATACCTTTATTTAAAATAACTATCACTGGCCGAACCGGTTTGGCTCAGTGGATAGAGCATCGGCCTGCGGACTCAAGGGTCCCAGGTTCGATTCCGGTCAAGGGCATGTACCTTGGTTGCGGGCACATCCCCACTGGGGGGCGTGCAGGAGGCAGCTGGTCGATGTTTCTCTCTCATCGATGTTTCTAACTCTCTATCCCTCTCCCTTCTTCTCTGTAAAAAATCAATAAAAAATCAATAAAATATATTTTAAAAAAATAAATAAATAAAATAACTATCACTGTTTTGAATTATGTATTAAAAAACTTACTTTTGGAATTAAACATGCTTGTAAGAATATTGTATATTGTTTAAGTCATATATGATTTTAAAAGAATGCTTTCTTACAAAGACACGATCCTGTACATTACGGTTCTTTTAATGAAATAAGAAATATACTAATTTTTAAATTATCTTAAATGAGAACTGAAGATAAATAAGAATAAAATTGCTTATTCATTATTTTTTCTTCTTTCTACTGTGTTAATGATTGTCTATTCAAAATTTCTTCTGATCTGTACATCTCAAAACTGAAAATCATGTCTTCTAAAAATGTGCCACGTGCCCAGTGGGTGTTACTCAGTGGTTGAGTATCGACCTATGAACCAGATCACAGTTTGTGCCCGGATTGCAGACTTGATACCCAGTGTGGGGCGTGCAGGAGGCAGCTGATCAATGATTCACTCTTATCATTGATGTTTCTATCTCTCCCTCTCCCTTCCTCTCTGAAATAAAAAAATATACATTTTTAAATAATAAATAAAAATGTGCCACTCGTATGATCACACTTGTGTAGTTCCTCTAGTACAGGGTTGCTAAAAACTTAATAGTTTGGTATTTATGTCTGCTCAATGCTTTAGTTAAAATAAACTCTTCATGTGGATTTTAAAAATCAATTTTAATTACTCACATGTATTTAATCACTGAACCTAAAAACTTTATGAGTAAGGAATGAGAACATTTTTATTTTGAAAATTTTTTAGCTTTTAATTTCAAATGTCTTATTTCTGATTTCATACTTCTACCTACCTTTAATATAACCTTTTTCACGAACAGCTTGCAAAGTGGGGCGCCGTGTAAGAAACTTCTTTAAGTTTTTCTTGTTTTTTTTCTGTTCTGAAGAATCAATGCTAGACACTTTCATGGCTGAAAACAGAAATTAAGCATTTCATAAAATAAAAACCTTTTTGAAAAAAGTTTTTCCAGCTAACATTAATCTCTTATATAAAAATCACAGTATAAAGTCAGTTATTCTAACTTTTATATGGTTTAAGAGTAACATGTGAAGAATCAAACTAACACAGAATTTTTCAAAGTGAAAAACCAAACAAAACATTCCATTTTTATCACTAAGACTGACCACAAACTGTACCTTCTTTGATATATATGTCAAGACATTCCTAAGTTGCCCTAATTTACATTCACTATTTTATAAAGAATACTAGAGGCCCAGTAAACGAATTCATGAATGGGTGGGGTCCAGCCAGCCCACTCCGATGGGGGCCGATTGGGGCTGGCAGGGCCGATCGGGGGTGGGGCCACGGGAGGTTTTGGGGGGCCAATAGGGGCCCAGATTGGGCCAGTTGGCCACCGCAGTGTGCATCCTTGTGATTGGTCATTCCAGTCGCTGGGTTTTTATATATATAGATACAACTTATCTTCTTTAACTCTCCATCAGTTTTAGAAGGTAAAAGAAAACCCCAGCAGCGCTAGCCGGTTTGGCTCAGTGGATAAAGCATTGGCCTGTGGACTAAAGGGTCCCGGATTCAATTCTGGTTAAGGGCACATACTTTGGTTGCAGGCTTCTCCTTGGCCCGGGCCCTGGTCAGGGCTTGTGCAGGAGGCTACCAATCAATGTGTTTCTTTTACATCAATGTTTCTCTCTGTCTTTCTCTCTCTCTTCCACTCTCCCTAAAAATCAATGGAAAAAATACCCTCGGGAGAGGATTAACAAAGTAACAAAATAAAACAAAAGACCAGCAAAAAAATTATCTACACTAATAAAAGAGAAACATGGTAATTAGCATACGACCGCTACCCTTTTCATTGGCTAATCAGTGAGTATATGCAAATTAACTGTCAGCCAAGATGGCGGCCGGCAGCCAGGCAGCTGAGAACAGGATGCTTGGTTGCCCCAGCGATAGAGGAAACCAAGGTTCCTGCCTGCAGCTGCAGGGCTCTGAGCTCCTGAAGCAACAGCTCCAAAAGATACAATGTTT
>NW_005368707.1:347235-352225 GCF_000412655.1 Myotis brandtii | reverse complement strand
CCCGGACTGCAAGAGGGCACATGCTGGGCTAAGGGACCCCCCACCCATCCCCAGTGCACGAATTTCGTGCACCGGGCCTCTAGTCCTATATAATAAAGAACTAATATGCTAATTAGACTGGACAGCAGAACTACCTTCCGGAATGACCATCTAGAATGACCAGTGGGTGGGGGCGGGGCCAGCAAACCTGTGCCACCAGGCCAGCCATGACAGTCCTGGTGCCCCCCACTTCTGCAGAGGGGGTGGGAGAGGCAGAAGCTTGGGCCTGGTCCCAGCACTGCCCCTTTCTCAGAGGTGGCAGGAAAGGCGGTGGCGCGGTCCTGGTGCCACACCTTCCACAGAGGTGGCGGGAGAAGGGGCTGCATGGTCCTGGTCCCGCACCTTCCACAGAGGCGGTGGGAGAGGGGGCGGTGCAGTTCCGGAGCTTCCGCACAGGCAGGAGAGGGCATGACAGCGGTACCTCAACCTCCCATGGCCCCTCCCCTGGCTGGCCTGGCCCCCGATCCCGCCCCCCCCCCCCCGCACCAGTGGGTGGGGCGGGGCCCACACTAAGGAGCAGCGAACCGGCTTCCGGTTGAGCTGCGGCTTCCGGTTGAGCTGCGCTCCTATCCCCTGCCCCCCTGCTCAGCCAGAAGCCAGGCTCACGGCTGGTGAGTGCAGAGGTGGTGGCAGGAGCCTCTCCCACCTCTGTGGCAGGCGAGTAGTAAGGAGCGAGGGATCCGGAACTGTGAGAACCCCGGACGGCAAGAGGGATGTCTGAGTGCAGGCGGACATCCCCCGAGGGGTCCCAGACTGTGAGAGGACACAGACTGGGCTGAGGGACACACACACACACACACACACACACACACACACACCCGTGCATGAATTTTGTGCACTGGGCCTCTAGTAAACCATAAACCAAAAAATTCCTATTCTTCCCTATCCTTACTGTACTAGGTAGAGAGAAAGAAAGAGAGAGAACTATCTTAATTATTCATAGTTTAGGCTAAGTCTCATCATAATTATCTATCCTCTGAACTAATTCTTTGGAAAATGTTATATACTGCCTTTAATGTTGATTTCTTTTTTATTACAATAACAATTCAAAAAGTAAATATCTTGAAAAAAAACTACATTTGAGGAAACAATATATTAGTAAAGAATTAAAATAAGAGAATTTGTATCTGTTTACACTGTTATATGGTAACAATGTCAAAAATAGGCTTAAACTTCATTGGAATATGAGAGAACAAAAGTAGAACTGATTTTCTAATCACTCCGTTAATTTGGAGGCTAAAAATACATTCTTAGTTATATGTGGATTTATTAAAATAGATTTAACAAAGTTCAGTGTCATAGCTAATGGCCTATTTAAACAAGGTAATTCACAAGACAATGCTTTCTTAAAACTGCTGGCCTAGCTCTGGTTCTTTATGTACATAGGATCTGGAGATATGGGTGCATGCACCTGTACTTGCACAGACATATCTTAGTCCGGAGATGGCTGCCTGGTGTCCAGTATGGAACTATGGTATATATCCCCATGACTTTTGACTTTTTAAAGTTTAAGATTCTATCTAGAATCACAAACAGTAATTATATATTTTTAAATCAATAAAGTTCAGCTTCCTAGAGACCTCAAAAAAAGTTCATCCTAATATATATTTTTTCTCTTTAAGTATCACAGTCCCTCAAAATTAATATAATGCTCTAGGGATGCATACAATGAGGTTGAAAAATAACAATGAGTTAACAAGGAGAGTATTACAACATTGAACTTGCAAGTACTTAATCTTATAACTTTTTTATAACATTGGAGATTTCACTCAGCTTTTATATATTTTTTAAAATCTTTGAAAGAGAATAAGCTCACTCAAACCACTAGCCAAATAGATAAAGAGTAACTTACAACGAAGTTTTCTAGGATCCTTATGGTCTTTTTCTTTATCTTGTTTTTCTATTCCTGGTGAATCTGGTGTTTCCTCTTCAATTGCTTCATCAGTTTCTACTGTCTATGGGTTGGAGATTTCGCAAACATGCATTACTTTTGATATTACTTTAGATGTAACAGCATAATTTTCAGAATTATCAGTGACTAACTTTCCAAATTATTTTAGGGAACCAATTAGCATATAACAGGTATGATTTAGATATTTGACAAATCATTTAAATTAGTCTGTTTTTTCTCCTTAGATGTTATTAATTCTGAATTTCCAACAAGAAAATTTACTGATAATTCACAGAACAATGGATTTACACTGATGGTGAAGTGATCTTGCCTCATTTTGATTAACTGCATATGAGTGTCAATAATAACAGTTAAAAAGTCAGGCTACAATCTATGGTGCTAAAACAAGATGAAGCTACATTCTGAGAAAATGGCACAAGATAACTACACTTTGTGTCAATAGTTAAGCATTATTCAGACTCATGGATGTTAGGAATTGAAAGAAATCCTAGGGATCTTAATTTAAGGTCTAACCACTTTTATAGGTTAAAAAACTGGATTGAGTTCTCAAAGCCAACCTTGCTTTTTGCCTTTTCACACTGAGGTCTTTATTCCACCAAGAATTTATTTTTCTGTATCATGTAAGGAAAGGCTCAAATTTCTTCTTGGATATCCAGTTGGCCCAGCATCATTTACTAAAAAATTTATTCTTACTCACTAATCTACAGTGCTATATCTGGCATAAAGTGTCCAAAGATATGGGGTCTATTCTACAGGTCTTTGTATCTATCCTGTTATGGATACAACATTCTATTAAATAATATAGCTTTACGAAGTCTTGGCATATGATAGAGCAAGTCCTTACACTTTCTTCTTCAAGAGTGTCTTGGACACTTTTAGCCCTTTGCATTAGAATAAGCTTCTCAAGTTCTAGCAGAAAACCTAATTGGATTTTGAGTGAGATTCAAAAATCTCAAATCTATAAATTTATAAATCATTTGGAAATATATTGTATCTTTACATTATTGAGCCTTTTAATCTATGAACATAATATGTTTCTCATTTAATTAGGTTTTCTTCAATGTATCTCCATAAAGTTTTGTAATTTTCCCTGCAAAGGTCTTGCAGATCTCTTGCTACATTCATTACTTAGTATCTTTTGCCACTTTGTAAATGGTACATATTTTAAAATTTCATAGTAATAAGTTCCCCTCTTTTCATCTGGTTTATTCCCTGATCCTATACAAAGAAATGGAAGCATATACCATGTTCATGGATTAGAAGAATTAACACCAAAAGGAAGCTACAGATTCAACACAATCCCTATTAAAATACCAATGGCATACTTCACAGAATTAGAACAAATACTCTGAAAATTTATACAGGATCATAGAAGACTCAGAATAGCTGCAGAAATCTTAAGAAAGAAGAACAAAGTAGAAGGGATCACAATACCAGATATCAAACTATACTACAAAGCCATCATAACCAAAATAGCCTGGTACTGGCACAAGAACAGGCATATAGACCAATGGATCAGAACAGAGACCCTAGAAATTGACCCATACCATTATGGTCAATTAATATTTGATAAAGGAGGTAAGAACATACAATGGAGTAAAGACAGTCTCTTCAATAAATGGTGTTGAAAAAACTGAACAGATACATGCAAAAAGATGAAACTAGACCACCAACTTACACCATACACAAGAATAAACTCAAGGTGGACAGATACATGCAAAAAGATGAAACTAGACTACCAACTTACACCATACACAAGAATAAACTCAAGGTGGATAAAAGACTTAAATGTAAGGCATGAAACCATAAAGGTCTGTACATGGTTTCAGGAATAAATGGAAAGAAAGGAAAAAGATTCAGAAATATCAGACAGCATTAGAAAATGGAAAGGAAGAATGGAGAGGGAGGTCTGGAGGGAGATTTGGAGGGAGGGAGGGAGGTTCTGAGGGAGGGAGGTTTGGAGAGAGAGAGATTCGGAGGGAGGGAGGTTTGGAGGAAGGAAGGGAGGAAGGGAAATTTTGAGGGAGGGGAGGAGACAGGGAGGAAGGGAGGGAGGGATAGATATGAATCATTTGATAGAGGAGGTAAAAGAGGAAAAGTTAAAGCATACTCAGATTCTATATCTGGGTGTTTTGAACTGAGGGAATCATAAAATTTTAGAGCTTGAAAGGATACTTAGAGACAATCAAATCCAGCCTCTCTATTTTATAAGTAAAACACTGATGCCCATAGAGGTAGAATATCTTAATAAGATCACAAAATTCATTAATTATGGGCATCACCTATAAATTCTCTGATAGACATCTTAATCTCTACCAAAGCCAGTGATTCCCAATTTTTTTTCTGTCTCTGATTAGTTTTAAACCGTAACACATTCTCCTATGTATTCATTTTCAATTTTGTCACTGACATGTGATCCCTATTTAGGAGCCATGCCCCATATGGTGAATGGGTAAAAAATATAGCTCTGAGTATAAATCTGCAGTTCTTTTTGGTTGCTATATATATAAGAAGAAATTTATCAGGAACATGAGGGCACTGGTTGGGGTATGAAGGAGAGCTAGAACATCTGAGAATACCTTGAGGTATTGGGGGATTAGAGAGGTGTCACTAGTAAAAAAAAAAAAAAAAGCATGCTAATTAAGAGACTACCGATTCATTCATTTCACAATTTTGCCTCGGACCTGTTTCCACCAAATAGTACTATTTCCAACTCATTCACTCATTGAATAAATACTATGCTCTAGGCATAGTGTAACTGTCCCTTCTTCTTGAACTATTTCTTTTTGGACCAATGCCTCATGTGAAAATTATTTACAATATTTTAAATAGTTAGACACTATATAAATGAGAATGCTAAATCATTCACCAGCTCCTGGGAGTTACTGAAGTGACCACCATCTTACCCACCTCTGTCAAAATATATATTAAGAATGTGCACCCCTCTGTTCATAGCAGCACAATTCACCATAGCTAAGATTTGGAAACAGCCTAAGTGCCCATCAGCAGATGAGTGGATTAGAAAACTGTGGTACATCT
>NW_005368707.1:334401-346831 GCF_000412655.1 Myotis brandtii | reverse complement strand
TGTGGAGATAAGGACACATATGTAATATATTATTCAATAAAAAATATATTTTAAAAAAATAAATAAAAATAAAATAAAAAATAAATAAATAATAAAAAAAGAATGTTTTTTTTCACATATAAATTGGAACTTAGATATGCAATAACCAATTAGAAAACCAAAATAAAAAGCTGGTCTGAAGTAAAAAAATTTACCTAAGTCAAACACATACCTGATTATTGATAGTAGTACTAAGAACTTTAAACCAATCATTAATAACAGTGTCATTATCAGACTGAATTAGCAGTTCTGTTCCTTGACGGGTTTTCAGCTTTACAGAAAATGAAAAAGAAAGAAAATTTAAAAAAAGAGAGAGAGTATGGTTAGTGCTTTCAACCAAATAAATGAATACATTTAATTCAAAATCTAAAAAACCACAAGCAGAAGATTAGAAGCCATATAATATACTATGTGATGAAAGGTTTAAGTACTACACAGTAATGGAATATCTCTTATTTTAGTATAAAATAATATCAGCTGAATTCTTTTATAAAATGTAAAGTTTTTCTCACAATAAATTTTCAGTGAAAATCTTAATTTAGGGTCCCAAATTCCATTACACAAATGACAACACTTACTGAAATATAATATACTTTATCATTAAAAAATATGTTTAAGTATCAAAGCCATACATTTTACATTAGAACTGAAACATAATCCATAAAACTTAAGATATTTTTATATAAAACTGAGAAATTCCCCCCCTCTGGTTAAAAAAATAAAGTAGGGGAAAATGTACAAAGAGTTAGACTTCCATTATTTCCTATTTAATAGAAAATAAAATGGCTTAGTACAAAGATAGCACAGATGATATATGTCATATCCTTTTGGGCAGAAATATTACTAAATTTACTAAAGTGTCAAATCATGAACTAACTCAAGTAAGGATACTATTGTATTATGGTATCTGAAGGCAATAACAATTTATGTATAATTTCTTTGTTCAAAGTTTCCTACAATTGCTTGAGGTAAGGTAGTTGAAGAAAGCAATCCTATTTTTTGGTTGATAACTTTTTTTTCCCTACAGGAACTTATGGCAATGTTTCCCAAACAACATTCTAAGACATATGACTCAAGCACAGTTCCTGAAATAATGTTTTAAAAAGGTATTTGACCATTGAATCCTTTTCATTCTGGAATCGGTTATAGGCACTTCAAGGCTAATTCAGAAAATAGTAACTTTCTTCCTTGCATTTTTCTAGAAAGTGGGTCAAGTCAGTCAACTAATAATGAATATTCAGTGTACATAAGAAACACTGTTAGAAGTTCTTAAAGATAAGTAAATACATAGTTTTTCTGCTTAAAATACAAAAAACACTTCATCATCTAGTGGGGAGAATAACTTACAGATGACGACAACCCAAGGTACATTAAAATAAATGCTACTTTAAAGCATAAACAAAGCAGAAGTATCAATATTGTGATAACATTTCTTATGCAATATAGGTAATGTTTGGCATGGGTCAGTACTCAAGGTAAATAATACAGAGTGAAAATCAAAGAGGCAGGAAAACAGCAACTAATCCAGTCTGCCTAGACAACAAGCTAGGAAAGGACTAAGCTAGAAAGGAAGGTTGGGATCTGAAAGATTGTTTGCAAAGAGAGCCTCAAAAATTCTTTCCATCTCTCTATCCATACTCTACAATGTGACTTTTTACTGCTCATCAACTGGTGGACTCTAGTTCCCCACAACCCAGAATACTTGGCTGGCCTTCTGACTTGTGTTCACCAACAGAATATATTTGACATATGACTTCTAAATTTAGGCTGCAAGAAGTCTTGGGCTTTCACAAAGACCCTCTTGGAACCCTGATTCCACCATACAGAGACCCTGGGGTAGCCTCCTTGAGAATTAGAGATCTTGTGGAGAAAGAGGTCTAGAAAACAGCTGGCACCAACAACAGACATGTGAACCATCCAGCCCCAATCAAGCCACTAAGTGACAGAAGACTCATGAAAGACCAGAAGAAACACTCACCTCAGTACCAGATAAATTAAGCAATGTGACTCTTCGTAAGCTACTAAATTGTGGGGGTGGTCTGATATGCAGCAAAAAATGACATTACTGTGCAGGGGTTTTTAATGACAAAATGGAAAGTCTTGATTTTTTAATATTAGATTTCATAGTAAATGAAATCATACCTTTTTTAGTGTTGCTGGGGAAAGGCAAAATTTGTGGAACAAAGGTTTGTAATATATAATGTGAGATCCTATAATTTATGCAAATAAAGCCCAGATCTTCATATCAGCTGTTTTTCTTAATACAAACTGACTTAATGACCAAATTTGACAAAATTAGTTACACTGAAAGGCCATTTCTGAAGTAACTCAAAAAAAGAAGATCCAATCACTACAGTTAAGAATGTGAATTATATTCAGAAAAAAATTTATTACCTCAAATACATTCTTTTTGCTGGATTTATCCTTGGAAGCCATCTCAATCATCGCCCCCTTAAGGTCCACTGTGAATTCTGGTTTGGACTGATTACTCCCAAACTTCATGTTTAGAAAAAAAGAGAAAAAAAGCCTTTATGTGATATTCATGTACATGTGTACATTCAAAAAGAATTAAGACCAACTTTATATTATTAACAATAAATCAACTAGGTGATTATCTCAAATTCTTCTCTTTCTCTATTATAAAATAACAATTGCCACTTTCAAACTGAAAAATATCTGCAAGACATGAATATATGGGTCATAGAAAAGGAAATAAAATGACAACTTCTTTCATAAGAAAAATACAAAATAAAGCCACATTAAAATCTTTTTTCATTCAACAGTGTAGCAAAAAGAAAAAGGAAAAAAAAGTAAGAAAATAAAATACAAATTTTTGATGAAAAACTGTGTTGGTGAGGCTATAGAGCAAGGGTAGGGAATGTCTAGCCTGCGGACCGTATAAGGCCTGTGAAATAATTTGGTATGGCCCTGCCAAGGCATTAGAGGTGAGTTAATTAAATGTTTGACCAAATACAGCAGGCTAATTTTTAAGTTGATAATTTTGTATGGCCTGCGAGTAATATTATGAATATCCAAATGGCCCTTGGCAGAAAAAGGTTCCTCACTCCTGCTACAGAGTATTAACGACCTTCATATGTAAGTGAGGTATAAATTAGAACAACTCCTAGAGAGAAAAAATTGGTAATTCTATAGGGTGTCCAAAAAAATGTACATACACTTTTTTCTGATAGCTCAATTGATGTTTCTTTCTTTTCAGATTTAACCCATTGGAATTAATAATTATTCAAAGCATGTATACATTTTTTTGGGACACACCCTATATATTTACAAATACATATATTATTTGGCTTAGCAATTCCATTTCTTGGCATTTATCCTAAGCTTAATATGACTACGTAAAATGATGTGTTCAAAAAGGCAAGGCAATATGTATATATAAAATATCTGGCAGATATTAAGTACTTTTCTACCTAATAAATATTCTCTAACTACAATTTTGTGATTTCAAGAGTGATTTCCATACCAATTATTTGTTGTCAACAACTACCAATAACTTACAAAATCAGAAAACTCTAAACCCCATGTTCTTTAATTCAGCCTTTGTTAGAAATTATAATTAGAGCCAGATGCTTTAAAGCCTTAGCAATTTAATGAGGAACTGTGAAAATAATAGGAAGACAGTTGACATGGCTGGTCTCAGAAGAAAAAGCATTTAACTAGTATTATATTTTGTTAACCAGATAAGGAAAAGATTAGCAAATAGCAGAAAATCTATGTTAAATGTAGACTTACACTGTATCTTGTTATCATTAACTTAAATGTTGGTTTAGTCTGTTAACTAAGAATGTAAAACAGCATTCCTATGTCACTGAAAGGTTTTAAAATCTCTAAGAACTGATGAACTGTAATCTTAAAGTCATAAAGATTTGTTACAGGAAATTTCATTTGCTAAAATATTTTCAAGTCAAATTAGATTTGCCATTGGAAACAGATATTACCAACCTTGTCATAACTTATTCATTATTCATAATGTCAGTAGTTTCACATTTAATAAATGGTTCAACTTCATCTTTTTCCTTTTTGCAGTTAGCAATGTGGACTTAAATAAGTACTTGTTATAACAAAACAAAATTTAGGATATTATATGGGATTTTTATTAGTGAAATAAAAATAATAAGATTTTTAACTATTCTACAAATTCTTGGCCTTCTTACATACCGTTTGTCATTCAAAAGACATTTAATTAACTATAAAGTTACAATGGACATACAGAACTTTCTGAGCAAAAATGGTAAATCTCAAAAGTTATTAAAACTTAAGTATACACATTTAACAAAATGATAAAAATCCATTTAATTTGTTATTACATGCTCTGTAGATGGTTTGCTACATATAACTTAAGATACAAATAACTAACCAAATAAGATAAACAACTATAAATTCAATAACATGGCATCGAATGCTAGAAAGATGCAGTCAATATATAGTTGGCAAAATCTTGTGTTTGTTATACTTTCTTTTTCAAAATCCAGTCTGACTTTTCTCTACTGTAATCATCCCTCCAATGGATTCATAGCAAAGAAAATAAAATTATTGTGGCAAAGGGTATGCAACAACACATAATAGTGACAGCTGAGACAGGATCAGATTTTACATGTGACTGCAGGCCAAAGACTGACAGAATTTTTCTAAGAAGAAAGTAGTAAATGTAAGAGCTCGGCCAGTGGGCCACATGCAAATACAAATATTGTATTTGTTCCCGTTTTGTTTTTTTACTTCAAAATAAGATATGTGCAGTGTGCATAGGAATTTGTTCATAGTTTTTTTTTTAAACTATAGTCCGGCCCTCCAACGGTCTGAGGGACAGTGAACTGGCCCCCTGTTTAAAAAGTTTGAGGACCCCTGGCTCAGAGAGTGAGCCCTGTTGGCAAAAAGACTTGGTGAAAAAGGGGAAGAAAATTATGATGTCATAACATGGCACAATGGCAAAATGACACACAAGAGAAAAGCATAATGGAAACAGGTAAGACAAAAATACAATTCTACAAGCAAACACAACACAAGCAAAGCTGAACTTCCAAATACTTTTACAAAAACCCTAATTTTATCTCAGAATATTTTCTGACGTTGTTATTACATAAATTCACGTTTTATTTTTAAGATTAGTAATTAATAGAGCATTATATGTTAAACAGGCCTGTGTTAACTGAAATCACACAAAGAACTTGAAGGATAATAGAGAAGTCATCTAAGTTTTCTCCTTGTGATCTGCTGAGCAATGTCCTCTGGTATCCCTTTCTAAGTCCTTAGATGACCCTACCATCTAAGCTGCCTTGCCCTTCCTCTAGGAAAGTAGTTCTCAAATAGAGATGATTTTGCCCCCAGGGGACATTTTTAGTTGTCACAACAGGAGGGATAGATGCTACTATCATCTGCTAATCATCCTATAATGCATAGGACAGCCCCCACAACAAAGAATTATCTGCCCCAAAGTGACTATTTTTAGAAATTTGAAATAATGTATAAATAAATTTGAATATCTACCAATATTTGTGTGAAAATTTTTTTAAATATTCAAGGTATATGATGAATGCTATCTGAGAGGAAGCATATGATACACTGTATTATAACTGTGCATGTATTGATTTTCCCCATTATAATGTAAGCTATGAAGACAGGGACCAAAACCTCAAAATTTAACACAGCCCAGAATATAGCAGGTTTTTATGTCTGTTAAAAAAAATGAGGTAAGAAAAAAGCAAGTGTAATTTACATTACTGATATAACAAACCAGTAAATAACTAATACTTCCCAGAAAACCAGTGGAATGTATCTATCTATCCTTATGGAGAAGGGAAATCTCACTGGATTTTTGGATGACACAACAGCTATGCAAAATGTATCTTATACAGTGGAGTTGCATGCCACATATGTACATTTCCATTTACTCAATTTTAGCTATCCATGGAACCAAAAATAAATACAAAGCATGAATGATTTTTAAGAAACATAACTTCAAATAGTATGGGTGACTTTGCTCATCAATAAGTTTATGCCCTGAAGTAAGTATAAAATTTGAAACGACGACTTCCTCAAATAGATCCTGGTTTAGGTTTTTGCACTGTGTCGATCTAATTTTTAAAGAACTTCTGTAACATAACCCCTTCTCATAAACCATCCAAACTCAACTGAAGGAAAAGCCATCTTTTCCAAAATTAAAGGAAAAAAAATGGCTCTGCTACAGACTGAGTTCTAATATACCATCTTCCAAAGAGATGCACAGGGCAATTTTTATTATAGGTGATTTTTGTCCTTTTAGCTTATATGATAGCACAAGCATCTCATCCTCAGGTAAATCACTGTATAATCAGCATACATTTTACCTACAAAAGATCTAATTGGTGACTGAGCAGAGAAACAAAGGCAGGATTCTTTGAAATCCTTTTTGAATAATCATTATTATAGAGTTAATTAAGAAGCATCTTATCTGGAATTCTGTAACAGAAAAATTAGAAAACAACCTAAATGTCCATCCTTAGAAATAATTATGGAACATCTACATAATGAAATATTATGTAACCCTAAAAAAGATTAAAGGAGATTTTTATGGGCTGAGTGACTTCCAATATATATTGCTAAGAGAAAAAAGCGAAGTATAGCCCTAACCGGTTTGGCTCAGTGGATAGAGCATCGGCCTGCGGACTGAAGGGTCCCAGGTTCGATTCTGGTCAAGGGCATGTACCTTGGCTGTGGGCATATCCCCAGTAGGGGGTGTGCAGGAGGCAGCTGATCGATGTTTCTCTCTCATCGATGTTTCTAACTCTCTATCCTTCTCCCTTCCTCTCTGTAAATAATCATTAAAATATATTGTTTTTAAAAAGAAGTGAAGTATAAAACCATACATAATGTGATAGCTTTTGTCTACAAAAGAAATAAAATGTCAGATATATATTGTATTTACTGATTTTTGAGAGCTTGTTTGGAGGTTCTAGCAGGGAGCACAGCTACTTGTATACCCTTGACCAAAGACCAGTTCTCTCCTGTGGGGGGGCAGTGCGCAGCTTCGGGAGGAACGCACATGGATAGGTGAGGGAGGAGGGGGACCCCCGCCTAGCTAGCCAGATCAGCCGAATCAACACTGGTGATCAATGGGGTAACAGATGTCACAGCCAGATTGGCCTCACATCCTATTTGCTGATTTTTGCAAAATGAAACACAGGAGGAATTAACCAATAACTAATACAAATGGCAACAAAAAAGCAACTCCCTCCATATTTAATCAATTTTTAATACTTATGATTATATATGCCAAAATACATTATACACACACACACTTTTTATTTGAATAATCTTACTTGCTTTTACTTAAGCCATTTAACAATTAGTTTTCATTCCCTTAATGTGTTACATATGGAAAGGAAAAAGCAAGGCTGTCTTGAGATTTTTTTAAATTTCATAAAATAAAAACTCAAAAAGAACCAAGATGGCGGCATAGGTAAATGTATGCACTTGCTGCCTCCCTCAACCACATCAAAATTGCAACTAAAATACAGAACAACTATCATCCAGAACTGTAGGAAAGCTGGCTGAGTGGAAGTACTACAACCAGAGAGGTAAAGAAGAAAGCACACCGAGATTGGTAGGAGGCGCAGAAGCGCGGAGGCGCGGAACGGGCTGGTCCGGCACCCGGGTGTGCCACTTTTTTTAATCGGGAGAGAGATCAGCTCTGCGGAGGCTTCCAGGTGGAGTGAGGGGTCCCAGCCCTACACCAGAGCCCCAGCCCAGGGTTCCAGAGCTGGGGAAAGAAGTCCCTACATCCTTAAGAACTACGGACTGTAAAAACCAGTGTGGATTCGGGTTGAGTGACACAGAGGCTGCTGGAGACCCAGCTGCTCCTCTTAAAAGGTGAACTGAATTTACAAGCTCCCACGTCCTCTGAGACCCAGTGCTGGGCGAGGCTCTGGGGGATCCAGACACATACGGGGAGAAACTGGACTGTCTAGCATCAGGGCAGGAACTCAGGGGCGGCTTTCTTCCAGATGGAGATGCTGGCAGCAGTCATTGTTCCCATGCTGGGACCTCCCTGGTGCAGGGCTGAATGGCAGCCATTTCTGTTTGCTCTGCCCTGGTAATATCCTTAAACCCTGCCCTACCAAATTTATAACCCCACCCAAGCTGTGGGCAGTGGCTTTTGCATATGAATGGTCTGTCCTTTCTTAGGCTAAAACTCTGTCAAAAAAGTTGCAGCTGGGTCAGGGGGCCTCAAACCTATCAATAAAAGGGCCAGGAACCGGCACCAGCACCAGCCTGCCCTGCTTCACAGTTGGGCCTTGACTGGACACTTCCAAACCCGATACAAAGAGGAGGAATCTGCAGAATTGAAGGTCAGATAAAGAGATTCACAGACAAGGAAAAGCTAAAGGAGTTGATCACTACCAAATCAGTATTATATGAAACTAGAGGCCCAATGCATGAAATTTGTGCAAGAGTAGGCCTTCCTTCTCCTGGCTGCCTGCACCAGCTTCCCCTCTGGCACCTGGGACCCGGGCTTCCCTCTGGCCACTGGCAGGCACCCAGGACCTGGGCTTCCCTCACAGCCCTGGCTTCGTCCAGAAGCTCATCCAGAAGGATGTCCAGTCTAATTAGCATATTATGCTTTTATTATTATAGATGCTGAAGTGTATTCTTCAAGAAGAGGAAGAAGAAAAAGGTAAAGATAAAAAATACGAACGTGACAACAAATCCTTATCTATGAACAAGTGAATCTAAAAATAAAATGAATAAAAAATCTGATGAACAGAATAAACTGGTGAATGAAATAGAATCAGGGGCATGGAAATGAAACAGACTGACGATTGTCAGCCGGTAGAGGGTGTGGGGGGAGGGGTGCGGGAAGAGATTAGACAAAGATCTTATATGCATGTATGCATTACCTATGAACACAGACAATAGGGCGGTGAGGGCCTGGGGTGGGGTGGAAACTGGGTGGAGGAGAGCTATGGGGGGCGGGGAGGGACATCTGTAATAATCTCAACAATAAAGATTAATTTAAAATAAAATAGCCCTGCCCTGGCCGGTTTGGCTCAGTGGATGGAGTGTCGGCCTGCGGACTGAAGGGTCCCAGGTTCGATTCTGGTCAAGGGCATGTACCTTGGTTGCAGGCACATCCCCAGTAGGAGGTGTGCAGGAGGCAGCTGATCGATGTTTCTCTCTCATCTTATAAAATATATTTAAAAAAATAAAATAAAATAAAAACTAAAAATCACTACATTACCATGAGTTTTACCATATTCCACATCTGCTTAGCTTTTACTGAGACTATAAAACACAGTGTGACTGTACTTTAATTATACCGATCTGAAATGATTACTAATATTATATTAATAAAATTTCATGTAAAGGCAAAAATTCAAATAGTGAATCTCCACAGGTAAAAATTCATAAGAATTTTACAATTTCAATATTGGCTAGCTCAGTGAATTTTAAACTATGTTTCTGCAATTGCAATTAATTGTAACTAATGCATATTAAGCATTCAAAAAGTAGTAGGTATTATGTCAAAAATTATACTTTTTAGAATTTGTACTACAAATAACTGAGGAGCAATAATAGTAAACACTCAAATATACAAAAAGCTTCAAAATGCTACAAGTAATGGTGACATTTCTTTCTCTTCTAAAAGCTGGCTGACATTATATACAGACATGGACACCTGAATCACTGACTAGTATCTAGGGGTCAGTTCAAGGTGGAGCTTGGCACATTACTGCTTATTTTCTGATTAAATACTTGAAACAGCAAAGTCACAAATAGAGAAGAGCTTTAACATCCTGAACATGAATCAAGAAATGTACTAGTATTTGTTCTATCATGCCTAAATAGTAAGCCCACCTTTCAGTTCAATGGATAAAACATAATTTGTTGATTTTAAGACATCATCTGTACACTGCAGTGTCTTCACCACCCAAAGTCAAGTCTTCTTCTGTCACCATACATTTGGCTCCCTTTATCCTCTTTCACCTCCCCCCACCTCCTTTTCCCTCTAGTAACCACCATACTGCTGTCTGGGTCATGAGTTTTTGTTTATTTGTCTAATTTGTTCATTTGTTTGGATGAAATCATATGGTTCTTGACTTTTTCCATCAGACTTATTTCACCTACCATGATATTTTCAAGGTGTATCCATGTTATTGCAAATGGCAGTATTTAATCTTTTTCATTTACTTTTTTTTCACATTAGCTATAGTTAGAAGGACTATGGAATACTTCATGAACTTCAGGTACAATACTATTGACATATTTTGAATGCATAAAGCCTCCAAAGAAAAGAAATACTTACCCAACTTGTGCTACTTCCTTGAGTTTTGGTAAAGAGTAAAGATGAACCCTGCAACACGGCCCAAGAAGACAACCAGTTCTTTCTGTAATTATAAAGATGACCAATTAAAGTTCAATTCCCTAGTTTTTCCAACCAAACTTTAAAAATGAAACACTATTTAGTGGTTAATCAATGTTGTCCAAATTTACAGTCATTATTGACACTCTAATTGTTTTTATTAGGGATATAAAGCTAATGAAAATTACAGTAATTTCATTATCCCAACCTGACCTAAAGGCCCCAAAATAAATGAAGTTAGAGATATAGTTTATCAGAATAACTATATATCTAATTATGCTTATAGGGTACTAATTATAGGACTCTGAATATAGAAATATATAAAGGAAAACCCATTTATTCTCATTCAATCCATACTCCAGAGGTAACCATTGTTTACCTTATAAGGGAATTCAATCGCTGACAGGTTAAAGTAAAATGTTAAATATGTCTACTACAGAAATTTATTAAGACTTACTGTACAGCCAAACATGTGGCCAGTTTTGTGAAAACTCTACAGGCACTCAAAAAAAAGGTTTATTCTCCATTTTCAGAGTGTAGAATTTAATATCAATCAATCAGACCTACATTATTATTTTATTTCTTTTTATATCTACTTAAACTTCAAGGATTAAGAAAAGGGAAATATAGTTCACTACTACTTAGTCAACTAATATTTGACAAGAAGACTCAATGGAAAAAGATAATTTTCAATAAATGGTGCTGGGATACTTGAATATTCATACTTAAAAGAATGAAGCTAAATCCACAGCTTACACTACTCACAAATATTAACTCAAAATAGATTAAAGACCTAAATGTAGGACCTAAAACCATGAAACTTCTGACAAAAACATAGAATAAAGCTCCCTGATGTGAGTCTTGGTAATAATTTTTAAAAATATGACACTTAAAGCACAAGCAACAAAATAAAAAAGTGGGACATCAAAAAAGCTCTACATAGTGAAAGAAACTATCAACAAAGTGAAAAGACAACCTACAGAATGGGGGAAAAATTTACAAACCAGATTCCTGATGAGGGGTTAATATCCAAAATGTATAAAGAACTCACATAACTCAACAGCAAAAGCTCATATAACCAAATGAAAAAAAAAAATGGTCAAATGACCTAAATAGACATTTCTTCAAAGAAGATATACTAAAAGCTAACAGGCACATGACAAGATGCTCAACTAGTCATTAGGAAAATTGCAAATTAAAACCACAATGCGATATCAACTCAGACCTGTTAAATGGTCATCATCAAAAGATAAGAAGAAACACCCTGACCGGTTTGGCTCAGTGGATACAGCGTCGGCCTGCGGACTCAAGGGTCCCAGGTTCGATTCCAGTCAAGGGCATGTACCTTGGTTGCGGGCGCATCCCCAGTGGGGAGTGTGCAGGAGGCAGCTGATTGATGTTTCTCTCTCATCGATGTATCTAACTCTCTATCCCTCTCCCTCCCTCTCTGTAAAAAATCAATAAAATATAAAATAAAAAAAAGATAAGAAGAAACAAATGATGTGAAGAAAAAGAAACCTTGTGCACTGCTGGTGGGATTGTAAATTGGTGCAGCCACTATGCAAAACAGTATGGAGGTTCCTCAAAAAACTAAATATAGAATTACCTTATGACCCAGCAATTCCACTTCTGGGCATGTATCCAAAAGAAACAAAAGCACTAACTCAAAAAGATATTTGCTCCTTCATGTTTATAGCAGCATAATTTACAATTGCCCAGACAAGGAAACAACCTAAGTGTCCCCTGATGGATGAATGAATAAAGAAGTTGTTGTATATATACATATAATGGCATATTATTCAACCATAAAAAATAAAAGGAAATCCTGTCATTTGTGACAACATGGATAGACCTTGAAGGCATTATGCTAAGTGAAATAAGTCAGACAGAGAAAGACAAATACTATATGATCTCACTTACATGTGGAATTTTATAAACAAAACAAAACTCATAGAAAAAGATGCAGAAGGTGAGGAGGAAACTGGCCTTGCAGAACTTGTTATCTAAATGCAGAGGCCATGGAAACAATGCACT
>NW_005368707.1:329280-334326 GCF_000412655.1 Myotis brandtii | reverse complement strand
ATGTTTCTTCACTCTGATTTGGAAATTATTCCCGGAGTCCACTAGTGTTAATAAACGGGTCCCTCCCTTTCTCTAGGAAGCGTGCTTGGTATTTCTTTGGTCTTCTGTAACAAAGGTAGGGGGAGGAAGGTGGTCAAAATATACAAACTCACAGTACTAATATAAGTAAGTACTAGGCATATAATACAAATGATAACAATGAGTAAATCATATGAGTTCTCATCATAAGGAGAAAATATTTTCCCTTTTTCTTTTCTTCTTTCTTTTCTGTTTATTGTATCTATACGAGAAGATGGATGTTAGCTGAACCTGAAGTATGGTACCTATTTGCTTTGTTTAACAATGGACAGGTTATTTTGATTTTCTGAATTGTATAAATCATCCCATTCGATTGAACGCCTTATTGATTGAATGACTATCCCATTGATTGTGATCTTACTGGCTATCGAAGCACATTCTTCTGTACCTGGGAAACAGGACAGCACAATTACCCTAAATTGTTTTAGTGGCCACAGGTGGTGCGTTCCAGCTGACTTAGTGGTCCCGAGACCAGAACAGCACAATTACTCTAAATTGTCCTGACAACTCAGTGGTCAGGAGACCCGAGGGCTCTAGATAATGTATCTGTCAATTCAGTGACCCCGAGACCCGAAACTGTAATTAACATGCTTAATTCTGCTTCTGTAATCTGCTTTTTTTGCGAGCCAGGTGCTTCATTCCAAACCCTGAGATGTAATCAATACCTGTGTGATTTTTTGCCTACATAATCCTGGAACTGTGACCAAATGGCTACTATGAGATTTGGGAATGACCCCTCATAGTCCCGGATTGCAATAAACGTGACTCTTTAATTCGACTTCTTGAAGCGTCCTTCTGTGATTCAAGGGGTACATTACAACAAACCTATTATGGTATTCATTTCACAATATATGTAAACCAAACCATCTTGCTGTATGCCTTAAACTTAATACAGTGATGTATGGCAATTATTTCTTAATAAAACAGAGGGGAAAAGACAAATATTCTAAATTTCAAAAGAAGTTTGGGGGGGGGGGGGGCCCTAGCCGGCTTGGCTCATGGATAGAGCGTCGGCCTGCGGACTGAAGGGTCCCAGGTTCGATTCCGGCCAAGGGCACATGCCTGGGTTGCGGGCTCCATCCCCAGTGTGGGGTGTGCAGGAGGCAGCCAGTCAATGATTCTCTCTCATCACTGATGTTTCTATCTCTCTCCTTCTCCCTTCCTCTCTGAAATCAATAAAGAAATATATATTAAAAAAAAAAGTTTAGGGGGGGATGGAAGATATCTGTAATAGTGTCAAGAATAAAAACAAATTAGGAAAAAAAGTTTACTACATGCAAGTTTCTATCTATTTATCTTTTTATTTCCTGTTCTTTTTGCCTATGGATCTTCATGCATTTGGTGAATGGCTGTTCTTAATGATTAAGATTCATAGTGGATTTATTCACTGTGCTTTATCATTTAAAAGTACTAATCTTTGTGATGCTTAATGCTTCTAGCCTGAATTGAACTTGTCTGCTATCAAGATTCCTATTCCTGATCTTTGCATATCTTTGAAAAGCTTTTTTTTTTAACTTTTGTGAATCATTTTTAGATGTCTCTTTTATATATAATATTTAGTTGGGTTTTGATTTGTGCTTCAGTCTGAGCACCTTTTACTTTCAATAAATGAGTATAGTTGATTTACATTTGTTGAAATTGTGATATGATAGATATATTTGGTGCTTGTTCTGTCATTTTATTTTCATTTTATTTTACTATTTTGTTTTGTATAGATGTCTTAAAATATTTCATAATAATTTATTATTTGTAATTTTTTAATATTCAATCTCTGTCCTTAGATAATATCTACTGATTCCCTACATTGAAAAATATTAAAATATATTTCCACTTTAAATAAACTTCAGCTTAATTTTCAAAATAAAAATACTATAGAAGTAATAAATATATATGTGAGAACAAATATTGAAATTTGAACACAATTAGCAATAGCTGCTTCAAGGACTAAAGCACTTCTGTGAATGAGTTGCAAGCAGAATTAATCACATTTATTTTTTCATGGAACCCAATTTTTTGCCATGAAAAAAAACAAACAAACCACAAAAAACAATTGATGGGCACATTCTGGTTACTTAGACTTGATTATCTGGCAAGTAGACATTATCTCAAAAATAAATCTCTTTCATTTCAAAGACAATAAATGTGTTTGAAATGACATGTTTACTGACATGTTAGATGTACAAGGTAGATTCAGGAATAAAAGTAGCACTCAAGATCTAATTGTGAGCATTCACTGGATACTGGAGTGCAGCAAAGAATTTCAGAAAAATGTTAGTCTTATGTTTTGTAGACTACAGTAAAGTCTTTGTGACCATCATGAAAAGTTCTGGGCTGCTCTGAAAGCAATGGGCGTGCCTCAGCACTTGATTGTCCTAATGTGTAACCTGTACTATGGACAGGAAGTTGCTGTCACAGAATATGGACACAGAATGGTTTCCTATAGGCAAAGGTGTCAGACCAGGGAGCATTTCATTTCCCTATTTGTTTAATTTATACATACAACATATCATACAAAGAACTGGGCTAGATTCAGAGGAAGGAGTGAAAATTGGTGAAAGAAATATCAATGACTTAAGATATCAGTAACCTAAGATATGCAGATGACACCATCTTACTGGTGGAAAGTAGCAATGACTTGAAACTTCTGATGGAAGTCAAAGAAGAAAATGCCAAAGCAGAACTGCATTTGAATATTTAAAAGACAAAAATCATGACTACAGAAGAAATATACACCTTTAACCTAGACAATGAAGAAATTGATATTGTTAAAGATTTTGCTTACCTTGGTTCAGTCATCAATTCCAATGGAGACTGCAGCCAAGAAATGAAAAGAAGGCTGAGACTTGGAAGGGCAGCAAATGAAGAATTAGGAAAGATCACGAAGAGCAAGGATATGTCATTAGAGACCAAGATTTAAGGTCATCTACACCCTCGTATTTCCAAATACTATGTACTGATGTGAAAGTGGGACATAGTGAAGAAGGCTGAGAGGAAAAAAGTGATTCACTTGAAACATGGTGTTGAAGGAGAGCTCTAAGCATACCCTGGACCACCAGAAGGATGAACAAGTGGATCCTAGAGCAAATTAAGCCTGAGACATTGCTGGATGCAAAAATCACAAAACTAAAACTGTCCTACTTCGAGCACATCATGAGAAGACAGGGTTCTTTGGAAAAGACAATAATGCTGGAAAAAGTAGAAGACCACAGGTAAGGGGAAGACAAAATATGAGATGCACTGACTCCATAAAAGAAGCCATAGGCATGAGTATACATGAGCTGAACAAGGCTGTTGTGGACAGGACATGATGGGTATCACTCATTCATCTTTGGTGGCTAGGAGTCGGAGCTGACTCAATGGCACATAACACACATTTGTTGACAATAAAAAATTAAAATTTCAAAAAGAAAAATTTTGGAAAACTTGGCATATCTGCTTCTGTGAAGTTGTCAATTTTCCATTACTTAGTGACTATTCTGATTTGTGATTCTTTGATATAATAAAATAAAGTGTCAACACTTGAAATCAGTAAACTTAAACCAGTATTTTCCAAATGACCTACAAGATGCTATAAAATTATGCACGGGTAAAGATTCATTTAAAGTGCAACACAGACGAATGAATTTTCATGGTTTTTCAGTATTCACTGAAACTAACATTTGTGGAGTTTCAGTGCAACAGAAAAAAACATGCACAATAATCTGAGAAGGCTATTAAAATATTCTTCCCTTTTTCAACTTTATCTGTGTAAAGAAAGATTTTCTTCATATACTTCAACCAAAATAATGTCACAGCAAACTGACTACAAGCAGATATGATAATCTAGCTATCTTCCATTAAGCCAGATATTAAAGATTTGTGAAAATGTAAAACAATATAATGCTTCTCATGGACATTTTTTTTTTGTATTGGAAAATACAGGGGGTTTTCTTCATAAAAATGTTATTCATGTTAACAGGTCATTAGCTTTAAAAATTAATAAATATTCTTAAATTTTGTTTTAATTTCTCACAGTAAATAACAATAAACTATATAAACGTAAGTTATTTGCAGTAATTAATGATTTTTAAGAGTTTAAAAGGTCCCTCAGATCAAAATATATGAGGACCACTAATATACTGGAAATGCAAAGACTATTTTGTTCAACTCTATGTAAATTTGATGATAAAATGGATGATATTCTTAGAAAAATATAAATCAACAAAAGTATTCCCCCAAAATGTAGAAAATCTATAACACTATCACAGTTAAAACAACAATAAAAACCAAATGGCCAAAGAATTATTTTTACTAAATACAGTCAAAAGAGAAAAATAAAGACCCAATTTACAAGTGATTTGTACTGAAGAACAGTTTAAGGAACAGACAGTTGCAGTATTTGTAACGCTATTTTCAAGCACTAAAAACTTCCAATACTAAAATTGGACAAAGAAAGTTCAATATAAACATAGATTTGACTGCTCATCCACATAGATTTGAAAGCTCAACTACATGTAGATTTTAAACCTTTCTTAAACAACAGACTGATCTCATTTGGACTATAAAATCATAGCATTTTACAAATTTTTAGAAACTGGAGAAAATGCAACTTAGTTTACAAAGACATCAACCAAACAAGCAAACAACTCAATAGAAAAACTAAGGTAAGAACTGACAATTCAACAACAAAAATACAAATGACTTATGACACTCTATCCCCACCCCCCACACACACAAAGACAAATAAAGAATACCATTTTCTCTCTAATCTCTTCTAGCGAAGATCAAAGAATTTGACAACATATTAAACTGCAAAGGTGTGGAGAAATCCACTGCTACTGAGAGGTATGGACTGATTCAATGCTTTAGAGAATAATTTGGAACACTATGAAGATGACCATTGAATATGGCCTAGCAATTCCACTTTTATAAAATTTACTAGTAGCCCGGTGCATGAAATCCGTGCACATTAAAAGGGAATTAATTAGC
>NW_005368707.1:304697-328767 GCF_000412655.1 Myotis brandtii | reverse complement strand
TAAATCTGGTACCATTACAAAGACCCCATTTACTATTAAGATTTCTCAATAGCATGATGATTGCACCCACTTTCAATTTTAATTTATGACATGGCATTCCTGAAGGAGTAATACTATTAAGAAATTCGATGGGAAAAATTTCCTTTACAGCATCATCTGTGGAATCAATGGAATCATCACTCAAATATGTGTGAAAATCTCCATCGAGTATATCCCAAATTTCTTCATTTAATTTTTGAACGTGATCATTTTTTGGACAAAGAATTGCACGTATAGGTATATTTTTAATATTATCTATAGACATAGTATTTCCAAAGGTAGCTTTAATAATAGATGCATTACAAATCATTTCACAGGGGATTTCAATAATATCCATTCCTAAATGAAAACTGCTATCAAGTTTGCCATCTCTAAGTTTTACTAACCATTCACTATAAGCAGAATCCTCTGATCTCATATTTGTTGTAAGAGACAACTTTCTGAAACATCCCCAAACATTGCAGTACTTTAAACTCGTTTGTAAGATGGCCGATCCCATAGCATGCAGTACAATACTGAGACATTGTCGAAAATCCCCTCCAAGAAGGAGAACTTTCCCACCAAATACAATATTCAAATTTCTCTTAGTAATCTGTCTATGGCATTTATAGCATGACTGGATGCCATGGTGCATTCATCAATAATGAGAAGTTGGGCCTTTTTAACAGTTTTAGCAACTTCACTATTTATATCGAGTCTAGAAATTGAAGTTTCATTTAGTGCAGTGGTTCTCAACCTTCCTAATGCTGCGACCCTTTAATACAGTTCCTCATGTTGTGGTGACCCCCAATTTCATTGTTACAAATTGAACATAATTAAAGCATCGTTATTAATCACAAAAACAATATATGTAATTATATATGTGTTTTCCGATGGTCTTAGGCGATCCCTGTGAAAGGGTCGTTCGACCCCCAAAGGGGTTTCGACCCACAGGTTGAGAACCGCTGATTTAGTGGAATGGGTAATTTATATTGGGAATGAAAGGTGCTTCCACCGAGAAGTAAAATTGCAGCAATTCCTGTAGACGCTGTGGTTAAAACAGTACTACCATGACCTCTAATATAATGTATTAAAACTTTATAAAGATATGCCTCCACGCTCCGAGGGCCGGTTCCTGCCTCAAACCTCGCCCTCCCAGGAAACAGCTCGGGGAGGGCGCAGCCCTTGGCAACTCGCCCCAGGACTCAGTGCCTCTATGCTCTGAAAGCCGGTTCCTGCCTCAAACCTCGCCCTTACCAGAAATAGCTCAGGAAGGGCACAGCTGTGGCTAAGAGGACCCAAGACTCAGTGCATTCACGCCCCGAGAGCGGGTTCCTGCCTGAAACCTCGCCGCCCTCGCAGGAAACAGCTCGGGAGGTTGCAGCCGTTTCCAAGACAACCCCTGCAGGACTGACTTCCTTCCGGCTGGTCGAGCCTTGGTCGCGATGTTACACCCAGGGTTTTTATATAAATAAGATTCTACAGGCCTATTTATATACTTACAAAATAAACTATGCAAGACACTAGGTATAATTTTGTTTGTAATAGCAAAAAAATGTAAACATCATAAATGTCTACCAATAGATAGGCATATTTACATACTTGCAAATAATGAATAGTTCAATGAACTGTGATATAGCCATACAATATGTAACTATGCAGCAGTCACAAACAATGTGGCAGCTCTGCATGCAATGAAATGAAACCATGTCCAAGATAAACTGTCAAAAGATTGTACTTAAAAATTAATCTATGCACATACAAATATATATATTTTTTCTCTGAAGGAAAATACTACATCTCATTAGATTTAGCTTGTTGCCTCTGGGGAAAGGAACTGATGGCTGGGTGACTGACTTTTGATTAAATATTGTGCATACCTTTGTTTTTTTGTCATGTGCATTTATTACTTACTAAAAAAATTTTAATAAAGCTAATCCTTGCTCAGAATCCTCTGCCTTTTCACCTCTAATTTAATTTCACCTTAATATGTCAAGACAAAGAAAAAATTTCATACATTTCATGACAATAATACATACATTATATTAGAAAACATATTATTTGAAATTCTTATAGACTTTTTAAACATTTCTACTAGCATATAATTAAATTCATGTTTTCTTTATTTCAATCAGATGAAACATATCAGAACATTTATTATTTGTGTACTTACCGAACCTTTTTTCCATTTTCAGTAATTTTTGTTACATTTAATAATCCATATTTCTCTTGACCCTATGGAACAGAGTAATATATATATATCATTCATATAGACAATGAAGTCCAAACCTTTACATATGATTGGATCAAAATGATCTGATACTCTAAAAATTAGCTTAAAAGAAACGATTAGTTTGTATGTACTGTGTTTAGTTCTTTTTAACACCTTGCTGACCAGTCACAAGTATACTCGTGTTTCCGTATCCAAACATTGCTGACCCGTCAGAAGTTAACTCAGGTCTTTTTCTCAACTCATTAGTATTTTCAGAGATGTGACAAACAATATATCTAATTCTTTAAAATACATCGAATTCTTTTTAAAATACCACATTGCAGCAGAGAAGACCATTTAAGTAAATTATGTGCAGATACTTTATCTGTCAGGCTTTGGTAGTCAGCTGGAAGATAACTTTGTCAGAAGATAGTAATGAGTCTGACATTAGACCATCATGAAGGCAAGAGAGAAATGTGATAGTATCTGACAGTGAAAGTGATTCTGAAGAATGAGCGGAAAAAGACATTTTACCAGCCCTGGAGGATTTTATAAATGTTTCAGATGTAACTGTTCAATTTTAAAACCCACAAAGTATAAGGAAGCTTTTTTTTTTATTTAATTTTTTGTTGTAGTTAATCCTCACCCGAGGATATTTTTCCATTGATTTTTGGAGAGAGCAGGAGGGAGGGAGAGAGACAGAGAGAGAGAGAAACATCAATGTAAGAGAGACATATCAATTGGTTGCCTCCTGCACATGCCCCAATCAGGGTCAGGGATCGAGCCTGCAACCAAGATACATGCCCTTGACTGGAATCAAACCCAGGATCCTTTAGTCCATGGGCCAACACTCTATTCACTGAGCCAAACTGGCTAGGTTCCCAATTTATTTTTTGATTTCACTACTTCTCAAATCAATTTATACCATCAACAAATGGAAAAATACCACAAAACCTTTGCTAAAGCTTCACCATAGACAGACGTTACTTATATTGATAGATACTAGTATAAAGAAGTTTCTTGGTTTAATTACATTGATGGAACTAACAAAGAAGCCAGAATAAAAAAATTACTGGTCAACCAATCCCTTACTTGAATCACCCTTATTTATTTATTTATTTATTTATTTATTTATTTATTTATTTATTTATTTATTTTTAAAGAAATATTCTATGTTCTTTTTATTTTTAATTGATTTCAGAGAGGAAGGGAGAGGGAGAGAGAGTTAGAAACGTCAATGATGAGAGAAAATCATTGATTGGCTGCCTCCTGCGCGCCCCCTACTGGGGATTAAGCCCGCAACCCGGGCATGTGCCCTTGACCGGAATTGATCCTGGGACCCTTCAGTCTGCAGGCCAACACTCTATCCACTGAGCCAAACCGGTTAGGGCAAATTACCCATATTTCTAAAAACTATGACTGGATAGAGGTTCAAGCAAATACGTACATTCTGTCATCTGAATGACAATTCACAAACAACATGTAACACAGACCATCTTTACAAAGTCAGACCTCTTTTGGATCACTTTACTTAGAAATTTAAATCTTTATATATACCAAAACAGCAGTTATCACTCGAAACAATGATTCCATGGAGAGGACGCATCAGATTCAAGACATATAATCCAGCAAAAATAATAAAACATGGAATTTTAGTGAGAATGCTTTGTGAAAGTAAAGAGTGGTTATATTTGTAACTTCAAGATATATAATACAGAGGGTGGGTGGATGGGAAAAGATCAACCGAAGAACTTGTAAGTATATATGCATAACCCATGGACACAGATAATAGGGTGGTAAAGGCCTTGGGTGGGGGTTGGGGGCAGGCTAGAAGATGTAAATGGGGGAAAATAGGAGACATATGTAATCCTTTCAACAATAAAGATTTTTTAAAAAGATATATAATATAGGGAAAGGCAAAAAGTTACAACAGACTATATTATCCGTCTTATAGCCTTTTTGGTTCTTGGCATCATATTTACCAAGATAATTACTACAACAGCATATCTACAGCTGAACTATTATTGAAGAATAAAACACTGGTCTGTGAACAATAAGGGAAACAGTAGGTTGCCAAAACTACTAAAAGAAAAGCAGCCAGCTACACAGGCAAGTTCTGCCTCGAAATAGCCCGTCCAGCAAGGTGTTAAAAATATAACTTTTTTTTTCGTTGCTTAAAATATTACAAAGAGCAGTACATTTGTCTCCTTTTTTCCTCCTTGACCTTCCCCCAGCCTCCCCTACCCCCCGCCCCCAGTGTCTTGTGTCCATTGGTTATGCTCATATGCATGCATACAAGTCCTTTGGTTGATCTCTTACACGCCCCCCCAACCCTCCCCAGCCTTCCTGCTGTAGTTTGACAATCTGTTTAATGCTGCTCTGCCTCTGTATCTATTTTTGTTCATCAGTTTATAATGGTCCCTATTATCCATAAATGAGTGAGATCATGTGGTATTTTTCTTTCACTGACTGGCTTATTTCACTTAGCATAATGCTCTCCAGTTCCATCCATGCTGTTGCAAATGGTAAGAATTCCTTCTTTTTTACAGCAGCATAGTATTCCATCGTGTAGATGTACCACAGTTTTCTAATCCATTCATCTACTGATGGGCACTTAGGCTGTTTCCAGATCTTAGCTATGGTGAATTGTGCTGCTATGAACATAGGGGTGCATATATCCTTTCTGATTGGTGTTTCTGGTTTCTTGGGATATATTCCTAGAAGTGGGATCACAGGGTCAAATGGGAGTTCCATGTTTTGTTTTTTGAGGAAACTCCATACTGTCTTCCATAGTGGCTGCACCAGTCTGCATTCCCACCAGCAGTGCACAAGTGTTCCTTTTTCTCCACATCCTCTCCAGCACTTGTCATTTGTTGATTTCTGATAAGGGCCTAATCTCCAAAATCTATAGGGAACTCATACAACTTAACAAAAGGAAAATAAACAATCCAATCAAAAAATGGGCAAAGGACCTAAATAGACACCTTTCAAAAGAGGACATTCAGAAAGCCAAGAGACATATGAAAACATGCTCAAAGCCGCTAATCATCCGAGAGATGCAAATCAAAACAACAATGAGGTACCATCTCACACCTGTCAGAATGGCTATCATCAACAAATCAACAAACGACAAGTGCTGGAGAGGATGTGGAGAAAAAGGAACACTCATGCACTGCTGGTGGGAATGCAGACTGGTGCAGCCACTATGGAAGACAGTATGGAGTTTCCTCAAAAAGCTGGAAATGGAACTCCCATTTGACCCTGTGATCCCACTTCTAGGAATATATCCCAAGAAACCAAAAACACCAATCAGAAAGGATATATGCACCCCTATGTTCATAGCAGCACAATTCACCATAGCTAAGATTTGGAAACAGCCTAAGTGCCCATCAGTAGATGAATGGATTATCTTGCCTCCTTTGTCAAATATTAATTGAGCATATTGGTTCGGGTCGATTTCTGGGTTCTCTATTCTATTCCATTGATCTATATGTCTGTTCTTGTGCCAGTACCAGGCAGTTTTGAGAACAGTGGCTTTGTAATACAGCTTGATATCTGGTATTGTTATTTTCAGTAATTCTATAATTTAAAACTTCCTCTTTTCAAGTCATAGCAGCCCTATAAAGTATTCTGCTATCAAATTAGATTTCCATATAAATGCTACAAGTCAGAACTGGAAAAATTATTTGTGACTTTCTGTTCCAAGAAAGTGATACAATGTTATGATAAAATACCACAAAAATGAATTACTCTGCTGTTACTTTACAACAATATAGTCTGAAAATTATTTAAGATACTAACCCACTTTGTCAAAATGTAAAAATATATAGGTAGAACAAATGCAGCGACTGTATTTAATAAACTACTCAAAAGCAATGGCACTATGCATAGAATTAGCCTTAATGTGGCATAAAAAATTCAGTATGTGCTTCATTAAACATATTATAAGATGGCAAATTGGGCCCTGGATAAACTAGATATATTAGTCAGTTGATGTCAAAAATAGTGACATAGCTTTAATCACCAAACCCTATGAAGGTAAAAGTCACTATGCTCAAGTTAAATGTTACTTTAAAATTACTTCAGGTGGAACTAAAGAGCACTTCCTCATTGTTTTAGCTTCGTATATTCAAATGAATTTAATCAAAATGAATTGGTGCCTATAGTAACCATCAATTTTAGTAAGCACTGTATGTACATGACAGAGCAATTTTGTTTTAGCTGAAACACATACACACATACAAAAAAAATATTCCTAATTCAAAATTTATTTATATTTAACTGACACCTTAGCTATTTTCTCCATGTATTTTAATTACAAAAAATAAGTATTTCTTGTATGGGAGATAAACACAATATAAAATATTTCCTCAATAATATCTAAAAGGTAATGTTTGAAAGTTTTGTCTGGTCTGATAAAAACTCACATCTATAAACTCACATCTATGGCATACTGTTGCTGACCCACATTTTTTGTATACCAGGAATTTGAGAAACACTCATGAAGTTTTACTATAATTCTTTCAAAAAGCATAGATTAGATTGCCTTAGATATGCAAGTCTGATACTTTTCATAAAACATCAATTACACAGTTGTAAGTGTGTGCACAGGATGTTCAGTAAGAACATTCCTCAATTTACTATCAGAAGTAGAGAAAAAAAATTGCAATGATACAGGAACTAAGTAACACCATTAATCTGAGAAGATGGGTACTGGTTATGTGAGCACAGGAACTGGAAGGATAGAGATAGGAATCAATTCTATTTAAAAAAAATGCCAAAATTGAAACTGTGCAGAGCAACAAAGCAGAGGCAGAAAGGAAATACAGGTGTCAAAACACACAGAGATAGCCATAATGACATACAGCCTATGCCTAAGGATGAGAAAGACACTCTATATCAGGGATTCTTACCTAAATCAATGGATGGATTAAAACTGGTACAAAATTTGTGCATGTATATGCATCATTCAAGAAAAAGGTCTAAAACTTTCACAAAATTCTCACAGGGATCAAGACCCAATTACTAATGCTCTAACTTGAATCCTATCTAATAAAGAGGGAATATGCCAATTGACCCTCTCGCCATCGCAAAGATGGCGGCGCCCACAGCCAATAAGGAGGGAATATACTAATTGACTGCCACACCCTCAAAGATGGTGGCGCCCACAGCCACAAGATGGCCATATCAAAAATACAAAAACAATTACCATCCAATGTGGTAAGTGCTGTGAGAAAGCTGTAACTAAATCAACCTGGGAGAGAAAGAAGGCTTCCTGGAGACTGACACTTGAGCTAAGGAGTAAGAGTTAGCTAGATGGAAACGAGATGAAAACAAAACAAAACAAAAAAAATAGATAGTACAAAGGCACAGAAGCTAGAGAGAACATAACATGTGAGGGCCTTTAAATGTTCTCAGAGTATTGGATGAGGTGAAGTAGCAAGTAATAGGCAGTGAAAAGAATGAACTAAGGGTGGCAGACTGGGATCCAACTACAAAAGTAACCTAATCATTTCCATAAGAAATATTGAAGGCCTGAGCTAGGGCAGTGACAGTCAGAGAGTGAAGAGGGCCCAAATTTGAGAGAGATTCAGAAGACAATGTGAGGGTGAGAGGGAAGATCTGAGGGAAACTACCAAGCTTGAGCAACTGGGTAGATGTGGCATCTCAGCTTCAATGACACTTTTTTAGAGAAGCTTTCCCTGACCACTCTTAAGTAGGAGCTCCCTCATCCCTCCCATTATTTACTACTGCCCCCAGTTTTGTCTCTTTCATTGCACTTAATGCAAAGTATAATGATATATCCATTGGAGTATTGAATACTCCAATAGGTTATATGCTGGGATCATATCTGTTATGTTCATTAATATAAGACCAGTGCCTTACAAGTAGTTCAATACATATTTGTTGAAGTAATAAATCAACAAATTAGCAGTGCTATCACAAAAAAGAAATGTAAGAGAAATGTAACTTACAAACACTGAAGTTTCTGAATCTGACATAGAAGTGCCAAGTGGACAGATAAATAATACAGGTTTGGCTATACAGGTGAGAGATTTGGGAGAAAAAAATTAGACAGATCTTTATTTCATCAACTACCTGGTATATTTTCTCTACTTATCAGGATTCAAAATTAACCAATGTTTTTGTGTTGCTTAATAAAATAACTTCATAAAAATATCTTAAGTCTGGTAAAAAAAATGCCCATTTTCACACGTGAATATATCTTAGTCTAAATATAGTTGCTACTCAAAGAAAACTCCATAAAATAAGCAAAAATGTTTTAATAAGGGTTAGCAAAATATGATTAAATTTTAACCTAAAAAAATCTATCCTAATAAGGCAAGAAAATAATAAAATGCCAGTTCCATTAAGTAATTTGAGAAAACTTCCACAGGTTCATAATCACTTTGTAGACTCCAGAACTTCCAATCTTGCATTCATTTAGTAAAATAGGTACTTCCTAATTTGGGCTAACAAGTATTATGTATCAAAATCAATGCAGTCCATCATATTATAATCACATTCCAGATAATTATATTATAATCGTTTAATACGAAGATTCTTGTAATACAGAAAAAGTAAACTTGCACAATGATATAGTGTTGAAAAAGACCCAGGAACTTCCAGAACAGATAAATCCAGAGACAGAAGGCACACTAGTGGTTGCAAGGAGGAGAGGGAAGGGAGATGAAAAGATGTGCACCGACTACTTAACGAAAGGGGTGGGGAACGTCTGGCCTTCGGGCCATATAAGGCCCACAAAATCATTTGGTCTGACACTGCCAAGGCATTAGAGGTGAGTTAGTTAAATGTTTGACCAAATATAGCAGGCTAATTTTTAAGTTGATAATTTTGCATGGCCCTTGAATGATGTATAAATATCCAAATGGCCCCTGACAGAAAAAAGGTTCCCAACCCCTGGAAGAAGTGTGAGCTTCCCTCTGAGGGATGAGAATGTCCTAAAACTAGATAGAAAAGATAGTTCTGCACATTGTAATATATGAAATATATACACTGAACTGTGTAGTTTAAGATGATTAATGGTTCATTTTGTTACACAAATTTCACCTTAATAAAAAATTTTTAAACCAGTGTTATTAAAAACTTAGATATTCAAATTATGTTTTAAAAAGGCTTTAAAATAATATTATTCAATGAAAAAAACTACCACACTTGTCCATTAATACTTTTGTTAAAGCCAGTGTTGAAATGTCCTTTTCTCCAAATGGATAATGTATTTTAATACCATAACTGGAAATACAAGTGAAAAAGTTCAAGTTTCCAAGTTGGATAAAATTTTACTCAGTAATCTAGAACTTTAAAATGCATATTCTAATAGGCACATCGTGACAGAGAGATTAGGTTTTTAAATCAGCCCACCAAAATCCTATTTAATCTGTACTTTAATTACATTATAGAAAATATTATAAATTTTAAAACTGTACACACTGCTATTTCCAAAAATGATTTGAAGAGACTATGAAAAATAACAATGCACCCCAATTATAAAGTTATCAGTGCTTAGATCCCATCTCCACAATCTAATAACATTGACAATTCATCAGATAATGAAATTCAGCTTTATTACACCCATTTTTTAAATTTTAGGGAGTTAATTATAAAAAACAAAAGACTTCAAAAGTTCAAACTAAACTTGACAATTTTTTCAAAGCAGGATTACCTAAAGCAAAGCGCCTCAAGATCAAACATTACCGCTACACCACAATGGGAGTATCTGGATATATCATCATCCAAAGACAATTAAATAGGAAAACTTTTTTCTGTTCTTTTACTGAACAGCTACTATCTGGCACTGCAATAGGTATTAGGCTGACTCCATTTCTGCTCTAATGATGCTTTTCATTGTCTAGTAGGGAAGACAGGCATAACATAGTTTCATAAAATAAATTTAAATAAAATTTAAATTTTGTTTTTAAGAACACTGTTTTATTTGTTTAGTTAAATATAATTAAAATGCATTTTCGGGAAAATGTTTAAGAAAAAGAAAAATAATGCATTTTGAAACTGAAATAAAATAAAAATAAGCATGTTTAAAATTTACATTAAGAAATAGAATTTTAAATCTGGCGTGATTAGAAGAGACTAAATGAAAATATGCTAAGTGAAAAAGGTCTGTCAAAAAAGACCAGATATATTACATGATTATATTCATATGAAATGTCCAGAATAAGCAAATATAGTGAGACAGAAAAGAAGATTACAGTATGCTTAAGGCTTGGTGGGATCTAGAGGTAGAGGAGTGACAGCAAATGGGTACAGGTTTCTTTCTGAGATGATGAAAATAGGCTAAAGTTGACTATGATGATGGTTGCACATATTTGAATATACTAAAAACAACTGAATTATACACTTTAAATGAGTGAACTGTATAGTATATGAATTACATTTTAATAGTTTTGATTTAAAAAAACTAAAGAACAGTTTGAAGAGGAAGATGGGCAATTTGCGGAGAGTTTAAGATGACATCAATAGCTAACATGATGATATTACTAGTGGCCCAGTGCACGAATTCGTGCACCTTGAAAGGAACTGTGGGCTGCAAGGCTGCAGTGGGCACAGGGGCAGGTCTCAGCCCATCCTCCGTACCCCCGCCCGGCCCCTCCCACTGCGGCCCCCAACCCTCTGTCTGTCGGCAGCCCCACTCCCGCCACTGCCACTCCCATGCGCTGACAGCGCGGAGCGATTTGGGGCTGATGCCAGCTGCAGGTGCAAGCAGGGTCAGTGCTGTCAGCAGGTAAGAGTGGCGGCTGCTGCCCCTAGCGCCCCTCAGGAGCAGGGGCAGGTGGAGAAGCCCTCAGGGGCAATCAGGGCTGACAGCCGCTGCTCACACCCGCTGATGGTGCTGAGCGATCGGGACTGACACCGAGCACCGGCAGCGGGTGCAAGTGGGGCCTGCACCGGAAGTGGGTGTGAGCAGTGGCTCCAATGCCGGCAGCAGGTGTGAGCAGCTACTGCCGGCACTGATCACCCCTCAGGAGCAGGGAAAGGCGGAGAAGCGCTGAGGGGCGATCGGGGACAGCAGCAGCCACTCGGACCCACTGATGGGTCCGTGCACCGTCAGCGGGTGCGAGCAGCAGCTCTGGTGCCAGCAGCGGGTGCAAGCGGAGCCAGCACCAGCAGCAGGTGCGAGCGCTGGGCGGGACCGCAGCGCGCAGGAGTAAAGAATTTTCAGTAACCACCAGAGGCTGGTCCTAATGACAGTGACCGGCGCCCTGCCTTGGTCTGGCGCCCCTGCTTACCTGCTCCACCATCCCGCCACAGCTGACACCCACCATGTTTCACGCTCTGCCGCCTGCTGCCTACTCCCGCCATGTTCCGCACGCCCCCTAGTGGCCAGCGCACATCAGAGTGACTGTTTATTCAGTTGTTCTGCTGTTCGGTCTATTTGCCTTTTATTATATAGGATTTTTATCTCTAAATATGTAGCCTCCTTGTTCTTACCACTAAAGGCTTTATACCAACCAGATTTTAACTCACAAAAAGAAATGTAAATATCCTTGTATTAACTAAGAAAGAGTGAGAAAGATGGGCAAAATTCAGTGGAACCAGGGGAAAAGGAGAAAAGAGTAAAGGTAGAGGGAGAGAGGAGAAGTCAAGGAGGGCAGAAGCCTCAGTAAGGAGTGTCTGGCAGCATGGAGGAGGAACATTTCCCAGCATTCCCCATTCCGAGGGAAAGGAGTGGCTGTGTGGAAACAGACTGGCCTCAAAATTAATAGAGCTGTTCACTATTGTGTGTTTTTTTTTCCCCCACTGGAAGGTACACAAAGAATAACAGAAGAAACACTGGTGAGGCAATTCCCTATGATGGCCATCAGAGGATACCATGAGTCCAGGATGGTCTAGTTGCTTTCAAACTTTTCAGAAAACGGCTAAGGCATTCTATATAATAAATGGCTAATATGCAAATATACCGAACGGCGGAACGACCAGTCGCTATGATGCGCACTGACCACCAGGGGGCAGATGCTCAATGCAGGAGCTAACCCGTGGTGGGCAGTGTGCTCCCACAGGGGGAGCACTGCTCAGCCAGAAGCCGGGCTCATGGCTGGTGAGCGCAGCAGCGGTGGCGGGAGCCTCTCCTGCCTCCGTGGCAGCACTAAGCATGTACGACTGCCAGCTTAGGCTTGTTCCTAAGCGTTGGACATCCCCTGAGGGCTCCCGGACTGCGAGAGGATGCAGGCTGGGCTGAGGGGGTGAACCACCCTGAGTGCACGAATTTAGTTCACCAGGCCTCTAGAGGAAAAGTAATTTGCTAACAGTCCTTGGTAACTCTATATAGACCATTTACAATGTCCTATTTCTAAGATTACCTAGAAATTCCCTTTTACCAAAATATAATTTATAAACGATATTAGGAATTATATTTTACCTATATTTAAAATAAGTTAAATAAGTTTTTTCTAGATGGACTGATAGAGTATGGTAGTAACAGCATCTTAGATCCATGCAATAATTCTTTACAAAACCACTAAAATCATGTTTACAGTTATCTACATTTAATACTTATAAACCCAGGACTGTGTCAGCGGATACAAAAGATAAAAAGTAGAAATTTAGTCTCTATCTATCCCTTAGGAGCTTAAAACCTTAGTAGGGAGACAAGGGGTACATGAGGTAACTTTTCCACCATTCAATGCAATAAGTGACAGGAGTTCAGAAAAAAAAGAGATCACTAAAATGCTGAGGTTAGTCTGGCAAAGCCTCCTAAAAAGTCAGCATAGCATTTAACTGTAAAGTTTAACTAAAAAAAACCAAGGACATTAGAGGCAGGGGAACTACACCTGAGCAATGTCAGAAGGGAATGTGTACAGCAGGTGATATGAACCATGAAAGACCTAACTAGGTTAGGGAATGAAGAGTTTGAAAAGGAAAATTTAGCATCTGTAGAAATCCTTGACTCTAACAAATGGGAAACCATCTAATAAATAACAGTCTAACATAGTTTCATAAATAAGGAAGTAACAATACAAGTTTATGTTTTAAAAAGCTTTAAAACTTTTATTTACTCATTCAACAAACATTTACTGAAGAGCTACTATCTGGCACTGCAATAGGTATTAGGGTGACTCCATTTCTGCTCTAATGATGCTTTTCATTGTCTAGTAGGGAAGACAGGGATAAATAAAGGGTTCAAAGTTTCTAGAAGACAGCCCTAGCCGGTTTGGCTCAGTGGATAGAGCGTCAGCCTGGGAACTAAAAGGTCCCGGGTTTGATTCCGGTCAAGGGCACATGCCCGGGTTGTGATTCTCTCATCATGGATGTTTCTATCTCTCTCTTCCTCTTCCTTCCTCTCTGAAATCAATAAAAATATATTTTTTAAAAAAAAAGTTTCTAGAAGACAGAAATGAAAAATTACTCTATTTCATATAATCAAGTATCATAATCAAATGCTTTATGAATTTCAGAGAAACCTGATCAAATCTAGATCAGGTAAAATTTTCTGAGGAAGGAAAGTCTGAACTTAGCTCTAATGAACAAACAGAAGTTAGGCAAAGATGTGGGAGAAAAATGTTTCAGTGGTCAGAGGAACAACAGTGCTAAAAAACAGGCTTCTTTGAGGAATGAGCAGAAGGGAAGTATAGTTGGAGGAAAATAAGCCTGGAAGAAGGATTAGGACCAAGAAGTATGAGGTGAGGCTTGGAGAAGCAATCAAGAACCAGAGCATGCACAATCTTGTAGTCTTCATTAAAAATTGCAGTCTTTGCCCTGGCCAGTATGGCTCAGTTTGTTGGAGCATTGCCCCCTGCACCGAAGGGTCACAGGTTCGATACCCAATCAGGGCACATACCCAGGTTGCGGGTTCAATCTCCAGTCAGGGTGCATATGAGAGGCAATCAATCAATGTTTCTCTCTCTCTCTCTCCCTAAAATCAATAAAACATATCCTCAGGTGAGGATTCAAAAACAAAAACAAAACAAAAAACAAACCTGCAGTCTTCATTCTAAAAGAAAAGAGAATCCATTGAAAGAGAAGAAAAGAGTGGAGGGACTTCAGATAACAGAGATCAAGTAAAATTTCATACCATTTAAGTCAAGTATCTAGAGAGAAGCCACTTGGAGGTTTTTCAGTTTAGGGGAAACTCTCCAATATTCACCTAGCATAGAATGGGCAATGTATTTTACAGCATAGAAAAATAATGGCATCTACGCTCATTAGGAAGGGAAATGCTTCTTACCTTTGGATTGCTGGCCTGAGGAAAAAAAGGTAAAGTATACCTTGATAGGCTTCTCAAGGGATATTTATATTTATTTTTAAAAATCAAATAAATTCATCACTTACAAAGACGATATATAAATTAATCATGAATATACCACATTTTGCACAGAGGCTTTGAAATCAATAAAATCTGACTTTTAATTTAAACCTATTTTAATTGTGATTATCTTTTTTAAAAACCAAAAAAATTTAATAAAAGCCCAAGAAGTATTTAAACATTATACTTTGAGAAAATCAATTTACTGAAATTGATTGAAATAACTGGACTAAATTCTACTATAGCTCCTATCATACTAACTGTATCTTGGTGCTTTGGTGAAGAGGGAGAAGATTCATTTTCAGGAAAGCAGGGTTTTGAGGCAGGTGGAGATTCCTATAAGAAATTAATGAAAAATGTTATTCTAGCTTATATAATTTTATTTCTCCTTCTGCTCATAGTATGAGAGTTTACTAGAGGAAACTAGGAAAATTATTGTCCTTCTATATTGAGCTCCGAAAATAATATGGTACTGATTTGAAAACTACAGATATCATAAAGTTTACGAAATATGGCATATTTTATACCAATTAGTTAAATTTAAATACCACATGTAGAATTACTCAAAAGAAATGATGCACGTTGTCTTAAATCATGATGTCTCATCAGCTTAAATTAACCATGTTTAAAATAGATAAAATCTAAACACTTGTGATAAAAATGTAATAGTTACCATACTAATTTGCTATTGGTATGGTAGGTATGAATACCCAGGATTAGGCAAGGAATGGTCACAGGAATTATTTGATAACTGCGAGAATGAGAACTTTATTTTAGTAAATAGTTATGTTAGAAATTAAATTGTTATTAATATTTAAAGTAATTTACAGCTAACTTTCCAATTATTAGAAATAAGACTTTTAAAATACAAAACAGACACCTCCAATATAAAGATTAATAACTCACCAGAAAAAAAATTTAATTTCTAAGCCTATAAGAATACAATAGGGCAAACCAATAATGTACATTTCTAAAGCAATTCTGCTTTGTCAATTATTAAAAATGGTATATGATTTCTTCCACAGATGTTTATAAGACTATTCATGGAGGATAAGATTGAAAAAACATTTTTAAATTTTTTTGGTATCAGCAGCCAAATTTAAATGGATTTAAATTTTTTCCATTCCCCTAGATCATCGGTTCTCAACCTGTGGGTCGCGACCCCTTTGGGGGTCGAATGACCCTTTCACAGGGGTCGCCTAAGACCATTGGAAAACACATATATAATTACATACTGTTTTTGTGATTAATCACTATGCTTTAATTATGTTCAATTTGTAACAATGAAAATACATCCTGCATATCAGATATTTACATTACGATTCATAACAGTAGCAAAATTACAGTTATGAAGTAGCAACGAAAATAATTTTATGGCTGGGGGTCACCACAACATGAGGAACTGTATTAAAGGGTCGTGGCATTAGGAAGGTTGAGAACCACTGCCCTAGATGCTTTGAATAATTACAGGAAAAGAGAATTTTAAAAAATCACTGCCAATGCCTATTATTAATTTTCCTATAAAACCAAATAATCTCTTTGAACATTCATCTTCACATCTGTATCAGTCTACTCTTCTATGCTTATGAAACTGGATAAGGAACTGGAAATTTGTACTAAATCACAAAACAAACTGTTAAATCAACATACAAAACCTGCTAACTCAGGGAAGTCTTCAGATTTATATCCTATATAATTTGTAAACAGAGAAACTAGGCAGTATTGAAAGTTTAACCCTTGGAGGGACAACCTTCCAAATCAAACATCCTGAGTCATCTATACTATTAGTGGAGAACACATTAAAATTATATTAAACATATCTTTACAAAGAGAAATAACACTTAATGCTCAAATTTCAGTTTAGCCCCCTTTAAGTACTTTGAGAGCTTCACATTTTTCACTTTTTAATTTCTTAACTTCTAAAAAAGTATCTAATATTGAAACAGTCTGAGGAAAGGATTAGTAACTCACACACTAGAAAATAAGCAACTGAGTAAAATGAACAGTAATTATAGTTCATTTTTCATAGCATATCAGTCCTACAGAAATAAAAACCACATCAAATGGAGTAATTATGTGTAACTATTTTAACTGTTATTATAAAGAAACAATTTTACATTTATACATTTACTTATGTATACTATAAGTGTATATGCATGTATAAATATATCTTAAATTTCTCCAAATAGCAGGTTTTAGTAAAAGCTATAAGCAGACAGAAACAAACAGATGCACTACATAAAACACACAACATACACACACCTCCCTTCTCCACAGTTGTCTGCCACATCCTAACATTTGCTACATAGTAGTATGTTTCTATTTACAGTTAACCCCTTTATATTAGTCAGCTACACTGTTCTGGTATAGTCCATCTTTCATAGCCTCAAATCATTAAAAGGTATTATTATATGACTAGAAGCCTGATACACGAAGATTCATGCAAGAATAGGCCTTCCTTCCCCTGGCTGCCAGCACCGCCTTCGCTCAGGCAGGAGCCACCTTTCCACCTTCGCTCTGGCCCACACCCGCCTTTCTGCCTTCCCACACTGCCCAGAGGCCCGAAGCAACTGGGGGCGTGTGGAAGGCCTGCGTCGTCTCCATGGCGATGACGCAAGTGTCCCACCCCACCCCCAGCCGCTCGGTGCGTGCGTGCTGCCCATAGGCCCACTATCTTTATCGGGTTAATTTGCATACTCACTCCTGATTGGCTGGTGGGCATCATGAAGGGATGGTCAATTTACATCTTTCTCTTTTATTAGTGTAGACTAGAGACCCAGTGCATGAAATTAGTGCACGGGAGGGGGGGTCCCCTCAGCCCAGCCTGCACCCTCTCCAATCTGGCCTGGTCGCCCCTAACTGCCCCCCCTGCCAGCCTGGTTGCCCCTAACTGCCCCCTCCCTGCCAGCCTGGTTGCTCTTAACTGCCCCCCCTGCCGACCTGGTCAGCCCATGCAGCCTACTGTTCAGTCGTTTGGTTGTCCCTCACTAACCCCCCTGCTGGCCTGGTCGTAGGCAGCCATCTTGTGTGGACATGAGGGTTAATTTGCATATTATATAGGATGATAATAAAAAGAAGAGTTTACATGGTGAAGCAATTATCTGTGATTCTATTTATAAAGGACTAGATGCCCAGTGCACGAAATTTGTGCAAGGGGGAGAAGAGGTCCCTCAGCCGGGACTGCACCCTCTCACAATCTGGGACCCCTCGGGGCATGTCCGACTGCCGCTTTAGGCCCTGCTGGATCAGGCCTACACCGGTAGTCAGACATCCCTCTTGCAATCTGGGACTGCTGGCTCCTAACCACTCGCCTGCCTGCATGATCGCCCCTAACCATTCTGCCTACCTGCTTGATCGCCCCTAACCGCTCGCCTGCCTGCCTGGTCGCCTGAATGCCAAGAACCTACAACCAAGATTACTTTACCCAGCAAACCTATCATTCAGAATTGAAGGTCCGATAAAGAGCTTCACAGATAAGAAAAAGCTAAAGGAGTTCATCACCACCAAACCAGTATTATATGAAATGCTGAAAGGTATCCTTTATGAAGATAAATAATTTGATGAACAGAATAAACTGGTGAATATAATAGAATCAGGGACACAGAAAGGGAGTGGACTGACAATTCTCAGGGGTGAAGGGGTGTGGGGGGGTGCAGGAAGAGACTGGACAAAAATCATACACTTATGGATGAGGACAGTGGCAGGGGTAAGGGCAGAAGGTGGGGTGTGAACTGGGTGGAGGGAGCTATGGAGGGAAAAAAGAGGAACAACTGTAATAATCTGAACAATAAAGATTTAATTTAAAAAAATAAACTACATACAAACATATTCTTAAAAAAAAAAGAAAGAAAAATTAAAAAGGAGTACAAACTTTTAAGTCGACATCACCAAAATAATTATTCTTTTTGTTCCTTAATAAGAGGCAGTGGAGTTGGTTCAACAATGGCTTTTACATTAGAGTGTTATACATGGTCTGAAGGAGCTTTCTATATACCCTCATTGTAATTTGGTTTTTGGAGTAAATGACTTTTTCTATTAAAATCTCTAGGAATCTTATCTACTCAGATTAATCTCAATGTAATGTATCTTCAAGCATTCTTCAATGGCACAAACCCCAGAATTTCAATCCTTTAATATGCCATCGACATTCAACCTTACAAAGCAGAAATTAGAAACTTATCTACTACTTTCATTGTTATTCTTTTATTCCATCTTATGAGTAAAATGTTTCTACAGTTCTACAAAAGTCCATCTTTTAATTCAACAAAGACAACTTTACAGCCACTTGTACTACTAAAAAAATTACTTGTTTTGACTGACTGAGATAATTTATAAAGGACTTTAGGACTGAAATTATCCATATATAGAGAACTATGCCTTAGGAGAGTTCATTCTGTTTTCAGTAGTACACCTAAAAATGCAGGAAACCTGTTAATTATGTCAAAAGAGAAGCCTGATAGTAAAATTTTTAAAAAGTCTCCAACAACAAATATCTTTCTAATATAGTTTCCTTAATATTAGAGTGTTAGCACCACCCTCACATTTTAACATTAGTATACCTAATGTTCTGCAAATCTGTACTGATTTCCTACTCCATCCCCAAAATGAAGCCACAATGAAAAGATGTAACACAAGGAAGTTTAAAACTTTATGGCTTTTCCATTCTGAAGTTTGCATCAAAATTCATCTCCTATTTGAAATCGAGAACATTACTTCTCAGATTGATAAAAGAAGCACTTTATGCAAAGAGCATTTAGGGAAACATAGGGTGTAAGATTCCAATCATTCCTGATATGAGAAAAATTGTCTGTACTATAGAGATTAAAGACAAACAATTAACAAATATATAACTTGAAAACAGGGTTATCAAAATAAAACAACACCCTGTCAACTACTAGGCTCAAATGTATCAAGGTATATGCATACATCATTAAACTACAGATAAGAAGGTCCATTGTGTAAAAACACTTCAAAACCAAAATCTACTACAGGACAAAGAGTCACTAAGGTACGAGATTCAGCTAAGGAAAAAATAAAATAATAAAGAATTTGCCAAAATTCTCAACAGATTTTTTTTAAAAAGTCTTACCTTGTCATTGGTGTCCAGCACAATGGTGCTATGTCTCCACTTTGTCAATACTATTGGTTCTTGTAGCCGCCTGTCCAGGCTCCTACTTTTAATTATTTCTCTTTGTTGCTGAGATGAAACATTATACTAAAGAAAAAAATATACTTCATAAATAATAGAAACAAAACTAAAATCTAAATATGCCAGCCCCCAATGACACATGAAGTAAGGCACAGTTCATCATATGACACTAACATGACTTTTCTGTCCTTGGTTTTCTCATCTGACCAGCATGTTGGTATTAGAGGGACCAAGTAAATGTTATCTTTGGCAAAATATTAAATCTTCCTAAGTCTAAGTTTCATCAACTGTGAAACAGATATAATAGGAATATCTAGTTCACAGAGTTGACATGAGGATTAAACTAAGTATAAAAGGTAGCAAATACTGACCTGATAGTAGGTTCTCAATAAATACTAGTTACCATCTACTATACATATAAAAGCCTAAGCGACCGAACAACCGGTCAAGCAGTCGCTATGACATGCACTGACACCAGGGGGCAGACGCTGAATGCAGGAGCTGCCCCCTGGTGGTCAGTGCACTCCCATAGCCAACCTCCGGCGGCCCCTCCCCCTGCTGGCCAACCTCCTGTGGCCCCGATTGCTGGCCAGTCCAAGGGACCCCACCAGTGCACAATTTTGTGCACTGGGCCTCTAGTAATTTCTCAAATGTGGTCATTGGACAAATTAACTTTTTAGGGTTTCTGCTACTTCTAAAATATACATGAATTCAATTTTTGGTGTAGGTTATAAACAACTAGAGGCCCGGTGCACAAAAATTTGTGCACTCGGGGGGGTCCTTCAGCCGGGCCTATGCCCTCTTGCAGTCTGGGACCCCTCAGAGTATGTCCATCTGCTGGCTTAGCCCCGCTCCCTGGGGGATCGGGCCCAAGCTGGCAGTCAGACATCCCTCTGGCAGCCCGGCAGCCTTCGGGGGATGTCCACTTGCCAGCGGGGAGCAGGCCTAAGCTGCGGTCGGACATCCTTAGCACTGCTGAGGAGGCTAGAGAGGCTCCCACCACCACCGCTGTACTGGCAGCCGTCAGCCTGGCTTGTGGCTGAGCAGAGTTCCCCTTGTGGGAGCGCATTAACCACGTCTGCCCCCTGATGGTCAGTGTGTGTCATAGTGACCAGTCATTCCCAGTCGTTTGCCCTGAAGGGTGTCCCGGATCAGGGTGGGGGTCCCGCTGGGGTGCCTGGCCAGCCTGGGTGAGGGGCTGATGGCTGTTTGCAGGCTGGTCACACCCCTTTCAGGATGGGGGTCCCCACTGGGGTGCCTGGCCAGCCTGGGTGAGGGGCTGATGGCTGTTTGCAGGCTGGTCACACCCCTTTCAGGATGGGGGTCCCCACTGGGGTGCCTGGCCAGCCTGGGTGAGGGGCTGATGGCTGTTTGCAGGCTGGTCACACCCCTTTCAGGATGGGGGTCCCCACTGGGGTGCCTGGCCAGCCTGGGTGAGGGGCTGATGGCTGTTTGCAGGCTGGTCACACCCCTTTCAGGATGGGGGTCCCCACTGGGGTGCCTGGCCAGTCTGGGTGAGGGGCTGAGGGCTGCTTTCAGGCTGGCCAAGCCCCCGGGCAACGGAAGCTCCCAGCCTCTCCTTTTTTTCTTTTCTTTTTTTATTCTGGGATTTATTTACCTTCTATAATTGAAACTTTGTTGCCTTGAGAGGGGTTCAGAGCCAGCCAGGGTGTGCAGGAGAGAAGCCTCCTGCTTGCTCCAGCTCCGTGGCCACGGCCAGCTGAAAGCAGGTATCTGGGGTTTATTTATCTTCTATAATTGAAACTTTGTTGTTTGAGTGGAGGAGCTCAGAGCCAGGCCGCGGCAAATGGGAAGCTTGGCTTCCTCCATCATTGGGGCAACCAAGCCTCCTGCTTGCTCCAGCTCCATGGCTGCCGGCCGCCATCTTGGTTGAGTTAATTTGCATATAGTCACTCTGATTGGCTGGTGGGTGTGGCTTAGCAAAGGTATGGTCAATTTGCATGTTTGTCTTTTATTAGTGTAGATTCTTACATACACTATAAAAGTATTCTCATATTTAAAGAAAATTTTGTTCATTTGTTATTACTTTTGTTTCACTTATAAGCCAAATACACTATTCTTTCTTTCTCTGAAGAGGTAAAATATAACCAGGTCAAAAGGTAGAGATGGTCCTAATTCTAAATCAATCCTATATCAGTTGTGTACAACAGATAGGTAATAACTGCCCAAGAAAATTGTATATAAAATTAAAAAAACATTATCAATAAGGCATTAAGTCATTTAAGTTTTTGAAATGTCAAGCATAAACATTTGAGAAATGTGAGGTTTAAGAGGTATGCTGTTTTATACAGGCAATTTAGTAAATAATAAATTGTAATAAAATAACGAAATCTGCTTTTTTAAGAGATACCTTCTTCTACTGAAACCAAAAGATACCTAGTATATCTATTACCCCCACCCCTAAAAGCCCAGTAAATCTTGATACTGATTATAATTTCAATAAAAGTATCTTTGGGGATGTTTTTAATACTAAAAACTCTTCCAACATTTTTCTCCACTATATGCCATTTATTTTCTCTCCAAAATGAGTCCCTACAGACCCTTCTAAAACTGTCTCCCAAAGCTCTTACTTTATTTTTCACATTAAAATTTGCCGAAGCCAGACAATCACATGTGGGTGTTTGTTTTTAATTCACTGTTGCTTAATCTTAACATTTATCACAATTCACAAATGGGGTCATTTCTAAAATAAACAAAGAAGGTTAAAGACTGCCAAAAAATTCTGTGCCAGCCTGGCCAGAGTGGCTCAGTGGTTGAACACTGACCTATGAACCAGGAGGTCACACTTAGTTCCAGGTCAGGGCACATGCCCGGGTTGTGGGCTCAGTGTTGGTGTGCAGGAGGCAGCCAATCAATGATTCTCTCTCACCACTGATATCTCTCTCTCTCTGTCTCTCTCTCTCTCTCTCTCTCTCTCTCTCCCTCCCTCCCTCCCTCCCTTCCTTCCTTCCTCTCTGAAGTCAATAAAAATATATTTTTTTAATTCTGTGCCAGAAATCTTTAAGTGAAAAGAGACCCAATTATTAAACAAGGCTATATTTTCCCTTCAATCATTGTCAGCAATAATGAAAATGAATAGTTGTATGAAAACTTATATATGAATTTAATTGTTACCTCCCCTAGTTTTTGACCTTTATAATTACCACAACTGTTTAAAAATCCTTTCTATGTGGCAACAAAAATAATGTAATATTAACCTGGGTAATAATCACAATTTTAAATGTGTTAATTGTTTTACTAGGCAACAGTATGTTAATAAAAGCCAATAAAAAGCATAAATGAAACATATAATCTAGTGTAGACAAAAATGAAGTGTCACAATTAGAGAAAAGAAAAATAGGAAGACCCCACAGTTACACACACTCTTAATTAAACAAGATGACAAAAACTATTTTCTAATCCTTTTAAAATTACCCTTATGTTTAAAATTTTAACTGAATTTTTATTTGAATTATTTCAAACATATACAAGACTATAGACAATAATGAAAACCTACCATTGAGCTTTAGCATATCTAACATAAGACAGTTGCTTCAGCTACTTTTTTTTTTAAACAAAACATTACAGACCTATTAAAGGTTCTGAATATTGCTTCCAGATTCCATTCCTCTCTCTCCCTCCCCAGTAGTAACACATAATTCAATTTTCATTATTATCATGAAGTTTGTAATTTGATACATACTTAGCTATATGTATAAAAGCCTAATATGCAAAGTGTCCCCTCGGGAGTTCGACCAACCAGGAGTTCGATCACTCGCTATGACATGCGCTGATGAAGTAAAGCCCGGCCGGCAGCTGGCAGCCAGGGAAGGGAGGCCCCAATCAACGGCCAGAAGCCGCTAGGGACCCTACCCGTGCACGAATTTTGTGCACTGGGCCTCTAGTATGTATATATGCACACATTTAAAAAAATCTATCTGAAGGGTAAATGTTATTTCATTGTTTTAATTCACATTTTCCTGGTCACTTGTAAAACTGAGTATCTTTTCATGTATCATTTCATGTTATTTCCTCTTCTGTGCATTGCTTAGTCATGTATTTTGCCTATTTGCAGCTAGGTTATCTTTCTCTTACTGGCATGTACAAAAAGAAATAGGATGTTCTCTATTCTTGGGATTCTAAACCTTTGTAAATTATGTGAATTAAATACATCTTTTCCTAGTCTGTAGCTCATCTTTTCTCCTTCGTGTATTGTATTTTTTGCATTAGAAGACACTTGTTTAATTTTGATGTAGTCATATCTGTCAATTTTGCCTTTCATAGTTTTACTTTATATAATCTTCTTTAAGAAATTCTTCCTACTCTGTAGTCAAAGATATTCTTTATAGATATATCCTTCTATAGCCTTTAAAGTTTGCTTATTATAGTTACAGTAGGGACCCAGTACATGAAA
>NW_005368707.1:303255-304675 GCF_000412655.1 Myotis brandtii | reverse complement strand
GGTCCCCTCAGCCTGACCTGCACCCTCTCCAATCTGGGAGCTCCTGGGGGATGTCCAACTGCCAGTTTAGACCCGATTCCACGAGGATTGGGCCTAAACTGGCAGTTGGACAGCCCTCTTGCAATCCAGAACCTCTGGCTCCTAACCTCTAACCTGCCTGCCTACCCTAACCACTCTGCCTGCCTGCCTTATCCCCCTAACTGCCCTCTCCTGCTGGCCCGATTCCCCTAACTGCCCTCCCCTGCCAGCCTGATATGCCTAACTGCCCTCCCCTGCCAGCCTGGTCACCCCTAACTGCCCTCCCCTGCCGGCCTGGTCGCCCCTGTTAACTTTTTTTTTTAATCTTATCCCCTTCACACACAATTATATTTGACTTCCTTATTGGTTTCTCCCTCTCACACAATTTTTCTCTCTCCTTTATGTAACACTTTTTCCTACTGACTCTTCATTTATAAACTTTTCTTTCCTCCTTATTTCCTACTTCTGTTCCATCATCCTTCTTCCCATCTTTCTCCTGCCCTCCCTCCCTCCCCACATTCCTTCCTTCCTTTCTCTTTACCCTTGTACTCCCTCCCCTTTTTCTTCCTTCCCACCTTAATTTTTTCTTTACTTCCTCCCTCAGACCTGCTTTGCTCCCTCCCCCATTTCTTCCTTCCCATTCTTCTCCTTTTAAGCTCTACCAGCTCCCCTTTAAAACTTTTCTTCTCTCCCTCTTTCCCTCTCATCCTACTTTTCCCATACATTCTTCTCTACTTACTTCCACTGTTTTAATATCTATATACCTGCCTAATTATTCACTATCATTTATCTTTTTTCTTTTCTGACTCCTACTTTTAAAATCTGTCCCCAGTACACAACTATACTTGATTTTCATTATAGCTCCTACAGTTCACTCATACATCCTCTTTTCTTCAACTCTGCTCTCTACTGACTCCTTTATAAAGTTCTTCCCTCCCTCCTTCCCTTCTTAAAGCTTCCTTTGGGAGGGAGGGGGCGTTAACCCCCAGCCCAGGGCTCATCCCCGGCCCGGTGTTTGCCATACCCACTTCCCTGGCCTGCCTGCTGCTGTCCTGCTCCCATTCCCTGCCTGGGACACCCAGCCCAGTGAGGGTGAAGGCCTCGGACCTTCCTCCACTCTGTCCTGGACCCGTAAGCACCTCCCTGCTAAAGGCTGCCAGGGCCCTCTTCCCGCATTTGGGGGGGGGGTTCCCTGCTCCACACCACCTGTGCCCCGCCCCTCTCGAGGCGCACCTGCTCTGTCCCCCTGCAGTCGCCACCCCTTCCCACGTGCAGCCCTGCATTTCCTTCCCTTTTCCATTCTGCGTCTTTTTCTTGTTCCCTTTCTGTATTTCTGTTTCTCTTCTCAGCCTGTCTGCATGCAGGCCTGCCTTCCTCTCCCTCTCCTTTCTTATCCCCTCCT
>NW_005368707.1:292760-302919 GCF_000412655.1 Myotis brandtii | reverse complement strand
GCACTGACCACAAGGGGGCAGCTCCTGCATTGAGCGTCTGCCCCCTGTTGGTCAGTGTGTGTCATAGTGACCAGTCATTCCCAGTCATTCTGCTGTTAGGGTCAATTTGCACATTACCCTTTTATTATGTAAGACTAGTGGCCCGGTGCAGGAAATTCGCGTGGGGGGGGTTCCCTCGGCCTAGCCTGCACCCTCTCAAATCAGGGACCCCTTTGGGTATGTCTGACTAAACCGGAAGTCAGACATTCCTCGTGCAATCTGAGACCACTGGCTCCTAACCACTCACCTGCCTGCCTGCCTGATTGCCCCTAACTGCCTCTGCCTGCCTGATTGCCCCTAACCCCTCTACCTGCCTGCCTGATCACCCCTAACCTCTCTGCCTGCCTGCCTGATTGCTCCTTAACTGCCTCTGCCTGCCTGCCTGATTGGCCCTAATTACCCTCCCTGAGGCCTGATCTCCCCTAACTGCTTCTGCCTCGGCCCCCACCACCATTGGCTTTGTCTGGAAGGAAGTCGGACATCCGGAAGATGGCCAGTCATGCCGGTCTAATTAGCATTTTACCCTTTTATTAGTATAGATAGAGGCCTTGTGCACGGGTGGGGGCCAGCTGGTTTGCCATGAAGGGTGTTCCGGATCAGGGTGGAGGTCCCCGCTGGGGTGCCTGGCCAGCCTGGGTGAGGGGCTGATGGCTGTTTGCAGAATGGCCACAGCCCCTTCAGGGTGGGGGGTGTCCCACTGGGGTGCCTGGCCAGCCTGGGTGAGGGGCTGATGGCTGTTTGCAGGCTGGTCAAGCACCCCATCGGGGACCCTCACCCCATGGGGGTGTGGCCAGCCTGGGTGAGGGGCTGAAGGCCGTTTTCAGGCTGCCCACAGCCCCTTCAGGGTGAGGGGCTGATGGCTGTTTGCAGAATGGCCAAAGCACCTTCAGGGGGTCCTGCTGGGGTGCCTGGCTAGCCTGGGTGAGGGGCTGATGGCTGTTTTCAGGCTGGCCATGCCCCCCGGCGACCTAAGCTCTCAGCCTCTCCTTTTTTTTTTCAGCGCCTCCTTGAGCAGAGGCCAGGGCGGGCTGGAAGCAGGTATCTGGGATTTATTTATCTTCTATAATTGAAACTTTGTAGCCTTGGTGGAGCCCAAGGGCCGGCCAGGGCAGGCAGGAAGCTTGGCTTCCTCCATCACCGGGGGCAACCCAAGCCTCCTGCTCGCTCCAACTCCGTGGCCACTGCCATCTTAGTTGGGTTAATTTGCATACTCGCTCCTGATTGGCTGGTGGGTGTAGCGGAGTGGCAGAGTGATGGTTAATTTGCATCTTTCATTAGTGTAGATAGATCTGTAATCTACCTGGAAGTATGAAGTAAGGTCAAGGTCTACATTTAGTTCTTTTCTTTCATGTGAATAACCAATAATCTTAGCAACATTTACTGCATAGTCCATGCTTAATCCATGGACTTGTAATGCCACATCTGAGTTTCCTATTCCATTCTGGTCTATTCCTCTATACATGTGCCCATACTAATCACTACAACAAAAACCCAGGCCCTCATGTGCATGCCCGCCTCCCCTCACCCACACATTCTCCCTACTCAGGAACATTTTGCTTCCTCATAGACATTTGTTTGCAAATAAAATTTAGAATGAGTTGCAACAAGATGGGGAGGGGGATAGTAAATAGAAATGCAGCAAATTTTATAGACTAATGTGGACACTTATAAAATTAAGCCTACCAATGCAAGATCATAATGTAAAACTGCACCATTTATTTGGGTCTTCTTTTATGTCCTTCAATTCTGATCTGAAATTTTTCTTAAAATCTTACAAACTTTAATAGTCATCTTCTTAGTCATGGTTCTTCTTGTAGCTGTTGCTACTGTTAATGAAAAAGGGATCTTTATTCCTATAACATTTTAAAACTACTTACTAGAAAAATGAGTAGTCTTTATGTTGATTATATACTCAGCAACTGAACTATTATAAGTTTTGAATTTGTAGAGTCTCTTGATTTTTCTAACAATTAAAAACAAAACACAAAAACAATTGCATCTTTCTTTTCAATTCTATTACAGGTATCCCCCACTCTCCAAAAGTTCATATTGTGCCTTCTTTCCTTTTAGAAAAGAACTACCTGAGTACACCTATTTTCATTAGCAGAAAAAATATCCGAAGAGGACTTTCGCTTTACGAAAAAAATGTCACATACTGCACTTTTCGTCATTTTGGCTTACAAAAGTTTTCATAGGAAAACTCTACTTTCCGATAGCAAGAGAAATCACTTTTTCTTTTTCTTTTCTTATTTTATAATTGAACAGAAGCAGTGATAGAGAATTTATAATCTAGTTCCTAACTCTAATGGGAAAGTTTCTGTAATTTCACTATGAAATATGAGATTTCCCATAGATTATCTGATAAACAATCTTTAGCAAGATGTAATATATCATTACATCTGAAGTAATTTTCTTGTAAAAGCATATAGTTGGATCATGGTTTTTTGCCCATTCTGAAAATCTTTTAATAGGTTTATTCAGAGCATTTACATTTAATATAATTATTTATGTAAGGATTAAGCCTGTCATTTTACTGTTTTCTGTTCTGTTTACATGCCTATTTCTCTATTTCTGCCTTCTTGTGGCCCACTACCATTTTTTTTTAATCCTCACTCAATTATATGTGGTTTTTTTTCATTGATTTTAGAGGTGCCCCGACTGAGGATGAAACCCGCAACCTGGGTATGTGCCCTCATTGGGAACTGAACCTGAAACCTTTTTGGCATTATGGAGTGACACTCCAACCAACTGAGCAACCCCGCCAGAGCCTACCATATTTTAATTTATCATACAGATATTCCCTGACTTACAATGACAATGGGGTTATGCGCCAAAAAATCCATCATACGTTATAAATATTGTTAAATCAAAAATGCATTTAACACAACTGATATACTGATCATCATAGCATAGCCAAGCCTACCTTAAACGTCCTCAACAAAATATCCAAAAAAACACTAGCAACACAGTGCACTGTAGAGTGTCCGTTGTTTACTCCATAATGACATGCCTGACTGGGAGCTATGCTTCACTGCCAGTGCCCAGCATCATGAGAGAGTATTGCATGTTTATTTCTAGCTAAGGAAATGATCAAAACTCAAAATTTGAAGCGCAGTTTCTCCTGAATGCCAACCACTTTCACACCATCATAAAGTCAAAAAGCCGTAAATCAAATCATCATAAGTGAGGACTGTCTATAGTTTCTTGAGTGTATCTCATGTTATTTTTAGTGCTTGCTCTAGAAATTACAATTTACATACTTAATATATCAGTATACTAGTATCAATATTTTACTACTTCAAGTGGAATGTAAAAACCTTTAAAAAATTTACACCACATTATTCTCCTCGCCTTTATGATATAGTTGGTCTTAAACATCTCTACACTCAAGTGCTACTTCAGAAATACTGTAATTTCCCTTTTGAATGTCAAACATGATTTTTAAAAATTTCTCTTTATTGCTGAAAGTATTAGATGTTCCTTTTCCCCCCACTAAGCTCCTCCAACCCTCCCCCAGGCCTTCACGATGCTACTGTGTGTGTCCACGGGTTATGCACATTTGCATATAAGTTCTTTGGTTAATCTCTTCCTGCAGCTCCTCCCCCTTCCCTCTGAGATTCATCAGTCTATTCCATGCTTCCATGTCTCTAGATGTATTTTTTTCAGTTTGCTTTGTTCACTAGATTCCACATATAAGTTAGGTCATGTGATATGTGTCTTTCTGTGACTGGTTTATTTTGTTTAACATAATACTCTTTTTTTTTTTTTTTTCCTGCAAAAGGCTTTATTGTTTCATTTGGTCCAATGCATTGGAGAGGGCTCCAGGGTGGCTAAAAGAATGGATAGTAGTTTCGGGAAGAGGCTCAGGTAAAAGCCAGAGACACCAGGGGGATGCAGAGGGGCCCCTCAAAGGCCTCTGGGCTCCAAAGGCGCCTAGTCGTGCTTGAGGGTGAGCCTTTTGAAGAGATACTCACCCATCTTCTTAATCAGTTTCACTTGTTCATCCAGGAAGTGGTTCTCCAGGAAGTCGCAGAGATGAGGGTCTGCACGGGTAGGACCCAGGGCATGCAGCTCCAAAAGGGCCTGGTTCAGGTTCTTCTCCAGGGCCAGGGCGGCTTCCATGGCGTCCTGAGTTTTGCCCCAGTCATCTTGGGAAGGTTTCTGCACATCCTGGAAAAGAATGCGGCCGCCACGCTTGTTTTGCAACTTTTAAGAGATGCTCAGCGCCCTTGCACTTCTGCTCCGCCAACTCGCAGAAGTGGCCCACACCCTCCACACAGTTGAAATCGTAGCCCAGAGAGAAGTAGGTGTAGGAGGCCTGCAGTTGCAGGTTGGCTGGGTGATTGACCACAGCCTCCACCTTGGTGGAATAATTCTGACGAATTTAGGAGTTCATGGTTGTTCAGCAACAAGGAGCTAAGGTAGAAACAAAACGGTGTGTTGGCTGGTCCCGGAGGGGGTTCTGAAGGTGGTGACTGGATGAGACACAGGAGAGTGGTCAGAGGCTGGAAGATGGGGCGTCCCTGGGTCTGTTCTGTCCAAACACTGTTGAAGCAAGAGGCAGATCCGGGACTTCCGAGTGCACAGCCTAACATAATACTCTTTAGGTCCCTCCATGGTGTCTCAAAGGGTAAGAGATCCTTCTTTTTTACAGCTGCGTAGTGTTCCATTGTGTAAATGTACCACAGGTATTTTATCTACTCATGTACTGATGGGCACTTGGTCAGTTTCCACATCTTAGCTATTGTAAATTGTGCTGCTATGAACATAGGGGTGCATATATTCTTTCTGATTGGTGTTTCAGGCTTCTCAGGATATGTCCCTAGCAGTGAGATCATTGGGTCAAATAGCAGTTCCATTTTTAATTTTTTGAGGAAACTCCATACTGTTCTCCACAGTGGACTCACCAGTTTGCATTCCCACCAGCAGTGCACAAGGGTTCCTTTTTCTCCACATCCTCACCACGATTTATCATTTGTTGATGATAACCATTCTGGTAGCTGTGATAACTCATTGTAGTTTTAATCTGCATCTCTCTGATGATTGGTGACTTTGAGCATTTTTTCATGTATGTGCTCTTTGGAGAAGTGTCTATTCAGGTCCTTTGCCCATTTTTAAATTCGATTGTCTGTCTTCCTTCTATTAATTTCTATGAGGTTTTTATTAACCTCTTATCAGATGTATCATTGGAAAATATGTTCTCCCATATAGTTGGCTCCCTTTTCATTGTGTTGATGGTTTCTTTTGCTGTGCAGAAGCTTTTTAGTTTGATGTATTCCCATTTGTTTATTTTTTCCTGTTTCCCTTGCTCTAGGGCAGCAGTTCTCAACCTGTGGGTCGCGACCCCTTTGGCGGTCGAACAACCCTTTCACAGGGGTCGCCTAAGACCATCCTGCATATCAGATATTTACATTACGATTCATAACAGTAGCAACATTACAGTTATGAAGTAGCAACGAAAATAATTTTATGGTTGGGTCACAATATGAGGAACTGTATTTAAAGGGCCAGAAGGTTGAGAACCACTGCTCTAGGGGATGTATCGACAAATATATTGCTACAAAGATATCTGAGATTCGCTGCCTATGGTTTCTTCTAGGATTTTTATAGTTTCACCACTTACATTTAAGTCTAAAAATATGGAACTCTTCACAAGTTTGTGTGTCATCCTTACCCAGGGGCCATGCTAATCTTCTCTGTATTGTTCCAATTTTAGTATATGTGCTGCTGAAGTGAGCACTCAAATAATTTTAAAAGATCAGGACTAAAATCTCCTCAGATAGTCACCCTTCCCCGTTATTTCTTCACTCCTATTGTTCCAAGTATTCTTCAGTTATCATTTCCTTTCTATTTGAAGAAATTTTTGTGAAAAAAGACTGTTGGTGATAAATCTCTTAAGTTAATTTCATCTGAAAATATCTTTATTTTACTTTCATCCCTGAAGGATATTTTTGCTGGATATACAATTATGGGTTAATAGGTGTTTTCTTTCAACATATGAAAAATATTTCACCACTTCCTTCTGGCTTCATGGTTTCTAAGAAGACGTCTACCGCCATTCAAATCATTATTACCCTACCAGAGGCTCGGTGCACAAAAATTTGTGCTCTGGGGGGTGAAGGGCGGGGGAGTCCCTCAGCCTGGCCTGCCCCTCTCACAGTCTGGGAGCCTTCAGGGGATGTCTTACTGATGGCTTAGGCCTGCTCCCTGCCTAAGCCACAGTCTGGCCTACCTCTGCAGGAAGCAACCGGGCCGATCATGGGAAGGCGCCTCCCCAATCACCCCATTGCCGGCCACCGCAGCTGCCAGCCCTCGGCCCTCACTTCTTAGCGTTGGCCCCACCCCCCACCTACGGGTGGATGGGGGGCGTTCTGGCACCAGACCAGCTGGGGGAGGAGCTGTGGGAGGTTGAGGCACACCAGGTCGCATCCTGTCTAGCCTCTGTGGAGGTGAGGCACCGGGACCGGGCCTGTACCGCTACCTCTGTGGAAGGGGTAGCACTGGGACTGGGACCACGCAGCCCCCTCTCCTGTGGCCTCTCCCGCACCCCTGCCACAAAAGGGGCCGTGGCGCTGGACCAGCCCGCACCAAGGCCTCTCCCGTGCTGCCTCTGTGAAAGGGGTGGTGGCAGTGGCAGCAGCAGGGGCACCGACTCCTCTCCCATGGCAGCAGCAGCAGCAGCAGCAGCAGCAGCAGCAGCGGCGGTACCTCTCCAGTGGCCTCTGCGAAAGGGGCCACGCCGACCTGCCTCTCCTGCGCTGCCCCGCCTCTCACACGCCCCTCGGCCCTCGCAGCCACGTTGGATTTGTCCAGATGGATGTCCAGAAGACGTCCGGTCTAATTAGCATATTACCCTTTTATTAGTATAGATAATAAATGTATTGTTTCATTGAGCTGCTTTCAAGATTGGGTGAATGGGGCTGGGGCAGGATCCTTAGTTTTCAAAAATGTGATTACGTGTTTAGATGTGGATTTCTTCGGGTCTGTCCTTTTTAGAGTTTACTTTGCTTCTTAAATCTGTTGGTTTCACTTTTTCCAAATTTGGAACATTTTCAAACATTATTTCTTCAAATATTTTTCAGCCTCGCACTCTCCTTCTGGAACTCCAATGAAACAAATGTTAGATCTTTTGCATTTTCCCACAGATTTGTGGCTTTGTTTATTTAAAAAACAAAACCAAACCTATTTATTCTTCCTAGGACCAGTAAACTGGCCTGGCATGTTTTTCCCATGGCAATGGGAGAGGTGAAAGAGCAAGCCCTGGTACTCAAGCCTGTCTCAATATTATGCTATGTGACACATCTGCTCCGATTCCATCAGTGGAAGCAAGTCACATGACTGAACTCAGTAAAGGGCAGGATAATACATCCCATCCACTTTGTAGTGGGAGGTCACTACAAAGGTACATGGTAAAGAGCACTAAAAAAGGTGGGTAAAAAATGGCCTCAATGTCTCAATGATGTAATCTACCCTAGCAGGTAATCTGATCTTTTACCCTTGATGGCTTTTAAGATTGTTTATACTGAAGTTTTGCAGATCCAGTAAACTTTGTAAATACGTGGAGTTACTTTTACCTTCCTTTAGTTTTAGAAAATTCGAAGAAGTTATATTTTTAATATTATTTCTCTACCATTTTCCTCCATTCTCTCCTTTTGGAATTCCTAGTATGAGTATAGAAAACTCCATCCATCTTCTATTTCCCTTAACTGTGTATGCATTACTATTTGTTATCTTCCTATCTCTCTTCTATAGTTTATGCTATCCACTGTACTTTTTATTTCAATTACTATCTTTTTTATCTCAAAGATTTGTAATTGCACATTCTTTATTGTATTCACCTGTTCATGTTAACATTTGTTTTGAGTTTTAAATTCCTTGTTCTTTTAAAACAAAAGCCTTCATTTAAGTTTCTGAACACCCAAACATATTCAAAGTCTTTATCATCTAAAGTGAGTACAATGATCTGATTCTTGATTTTCTCGTGTCTGTAACAGCATTAGAGTTATTCCTGTGTTTTATTTGGAATTCTGAGAACTCACTTTGAGTAAATTTTGTTTTCTCTTTCTTAATTTATCCTTCTTTATTTTTCCCTTCCAATACTTCCTCTCATCTACTCGGTTTGTACTTCCCTTCACCTACATTCAATCTAGAACCATGTATATAATACATGTGTATACATATTCTATCTTACTTAGTTGTCACATGAACATGTTTCTTCTTTCCAAATGTATAAACTCCTTGAGGGTAAAGACCAAGCGCTGTGCATTTGTACCCATTATAACATCTACACAGTACTGAGAGATGAAAACGTATTACAAAAAAGTTAAATTTCTAATATCTGTATTGAGGGTAACAAATCTCTGACAGAACTTAAGACTTACTTTCAGTGTTAAAAATCTTAGGGTACAGCCGAAACCAGTTTGGCTCAGTGGATAGAGCGTCGGCCTGCGGACTGAAAGGTCCCGGGTTCGATTCCGGTCAAGGGCATGTACCTGGGTTGCGGGCACATCCCCAGTAGGAGATGTGCAGGAGGCAGCTAATCGATGTTTCTCTCTCATCGATATTTCTAACTCTCTATCTCTCTCCCTTCCTCTCTGTAAAAAATCAATAAAATATATATATATATTTTTAAAAAATCTTAGGGTACAGAATTTAATCTGCAGTCTTCATTACTATACAGTAATAAGTCATTAAATAGTGATTCTAAAACATTTCCCCTTATTTACTTACTAGAGACCCGATTCACGAAATTCGTGAAAGAGTAGGCCTTCCTTCCCCCGGATGCCGGCACTGGCTTCCCAATGGCACCTGGGATTGAGGCTTCCCAGCGGCCGCCGGCAGGCACCCGGGACCCGGGGTTCCCTTGCAGCCCCAGCTTCATCCAGAAAGTCGTCCAGAAGGACATCCAGTCTAATTAACATATTGCTCTTTTATTATTATAGACTAGAGGCCAGTACACAAAAATTTGTGTACTCGGGGGGGTCCCTCAGCCCGGCCTGTGCCCTCTCGCAGTCTGGGATCCCTCGGGGAATGATCACCTGCTGGCTTAGGCCCGCTCCCCAGGGGATTGGGCCTAAGCTGGCAGTCAGACATCCCTCTGGCAGCCCGGGAGCCCTCGGGGGATGTCCACTTGCCAGCAGGGAGCAGTCGTACATCCTTAGCGCTACTGAGTAGGCGGGAGAGGTTCCCACCACCACCAGTGTGCTGGCAGCCGTCAGCCTGGCTTGTGGCTGAGCAGAGCTCCCCCTGTGGGAGCACACTGACCACCAGGGGGCAGCTCCTGAATTGAGTGTCTGCCCCCTGGTGGTCAGTGTGTGTCATAGTGACCAGTCATTCCCAGTCTTTCTGCTGTTAGGGTCAATTTGCATATTACCCTTTTATTATATAGGATAGAGGCCTAGTACATGGGTGGGGGCCGGCTGGTTTGCCCTGAAGAGTGTCCCAGATCAGGGAGGGGGTCCCCGCTGGGGTGCCTGGCCAGCCTGGGTGAGTGGTTGATGGCTGTTTGCAGGCTGGCCACACCCCCTTCAGGGTGGGGGTCCTGCTGGGGTACCTGGCCATTCTGGGTGAGGGGCTGATGGCTGTTTGCAGGCTGGCCAAGCCCCCAGCCACCCAAGCTCCCAGTGTAGGCTGGCTAGAAGCAGGTATCTGGGATTTATTTATCTTCTATAAGGAGGCCACAGCCGGCCAGAGCAGGCGGGAAGCTTGGCTTCCTCCATCGCCGGGGCAACCAAGCCTCCTGTTTGCTCCAGCTCCATGGCTGCCGGCCGCCATCTTGATTGGGTTAATTTGCATATAGTTGCTCTGATTGGCTGGTGGGCGTGGCTTGGGGCATAGTGGAGGTGTGGTCAATGTGCACGTTTCTCTTTTATTAGATTAGACTAGTGGCCCAGTGCATGAAATTTGTGCATGGGTGGGGGGGTGTCCCTCAGCCCCACCTGCACCCTCTACAATCTGGACCCCTCAGTGGACCTTCTCGTAATCCGGACCGCTGGCTCCTAACCGCTCACCTGCCTGCCTGCCTGATCGCCCCTAACCACTCTGCCTGCCAACCTGCTTGCCCAACTGCCCCCCCCCTGCCAGCCTTGTCACCCCCAACTGCCCCCCTTGCCGGTCTGAT
>NW_005368707.1:291319-292707 GCF_000412655.1 Myotis brandtii | reverse complement strand
CCAGCTGTCCCCCATGAATGACAGAGTATCATGGATCGGCTGCCTACTGCACGTCCCCTACTGGGGATCGAGCCCGAAACCTGGGCATGTGCCCTTGACCAGAAATGAACTCAGGACCCTGCAGTCTGCAGGCTGATGCACTATCCACTGACCCAAACCAGCAAGGCACCACCAGTCACTTTTAGAACGTTGTATTGCTTCTAGAAGAAACCCTGTGCCACCTTCCCCATCTAGCTGCTTGCCCCACCCAGCCATCTGCACACTGCTGTTTCAGACACTTCATGGGAATGGGACCATACACAATGGGTGTTTGTGACGGGCTGCCTCACTTGGGTGTATACCTCGGAGTGGCGGGTTGCAGGATCCTATGTGACTAATATTAATCATTATAGGAGCGGCCACACCATTTCCATTATGACAGCAGTGTATGAGGGCTCAGATTTGTCCATATCCTCACCAACACTTGCTATCATGTAACTTTTTGTTCTAGCCCGCAGATGGTCACCCAGGAGCTCCACGACTCTGACAGCTTCATTCAGAGAAGGCGCCCCCTCCCACCCCCTGGGTACCACTCCCCTCGGCCTGCAGGGAGCAGCACAGTCACCACAACAGGCATGGCCCCAAAGCTGCTCCTGGACCTCGCTCTTCCTCCCTCGGCTCCCAAAGCCCAACGCAGCCTGTGGCCAGCCCCACAGAGGTTTGACTGGTGCCCCCAGCGCCCTCCACATTTGTCCACATCCTCACCAAAACTTGCTATCATGTAACTTTTGGTTCTAGCCCACAGCGCCCACCATCCTGGCTTCTACGCCTCAGAAGGCAAAAGTCCAATCAGCAAAAATGAAAACGTTAAAGAGGTAACATGGGCTCCACCTCAGAGTGGCTCAGACACGGTTCATGGTCCCACGTGGGACTGCAGACACCAGTGGGTGTGGGCAGTGGCCATGTGGGCCCAGCATGGCCCTCTGGCAGGGCCTGAGTGCAGGGAGGAGCCGGAGCTTTGTTGGGAGAGAAAGTCCACGGGGCTGAAGGTTCCCTCTTCAAACACTGATCGCTGGTCACGGTCTGGCCCCCAACTCCCATCCATGGGGCCCTCCTCACAGAGTAAAGGGCGCCAGTCAAGGCCTCTTCCTGGCCGTCCCCACAGACCTGTTGGCTCTCCTGAGTCTGTGGGGGCAGATTATGGGGCTCCCCGCTGGGCAGCGCAGCCACAGCTGCAGCCCTGAGGCCAGGCTCTGGGCTTGGAGCTGGGGTCCCCAGTGCCGTAGCCCCCTGATCTGCAGGCCCCCTGATCCGCAGCCCTCCCAACCACAGTCCCCCTGATCTGTAGTTCCCCTGGTCCGCAGCCCCCCTGGCCCATAGGCCGCCCCCGACCTGCAGCCTTCCTGATC
>NW_005368707.1:289914-291036 GCF_000412655.1 Myotis brandtii | reverse complement strand
ATCTGCAGCTTCCCCCAATCTTCAGCTCCCCCCCCATCCACAGCCCCCCTGATCTGCAGCCCCCTGTGCAGTGACTCTGGGCTCGTTGTGAATGCGTCATTATTCCAAGCCTGAGGGTGTGCTGGCATTCGGGAGCTGGCGGCCCTGGGAGCCTGCGGCTGCTCAGGTCCCTGCAATTCGGTCATCGCATTACAGTGCCTGGGCTAATTTGCATATTTCTCTACTAGAGGCCCAATGCACGAAATTCATGCAAGAGTAGGCCTTCCTTCCCCTGGCTGCCAGCACCGGCTTCCCTCTGGCACCTGGGACACAGGCTGGCTTCCCTCCGGCCACCCGCAGGCACCCAGGACACGGGCTGGCTTCTCTCCGGCCCTGGCTTTGTCCGGAATGACGTCCAGTAGGACATCTGGTCTAATTATCATATTACCCTTTTATTATTATAGATTATATATATAGATTCCCACTGTACCCAATTCAAGCCTCCTCTCCATATGAAATTTCATTGTAAGTACAAGAAACTGCAAGACCTTCTGACACTTTATCCTAAGTGGAAAATGGTAGAAGAAAATAAGATAGTATCACAAAATTAATAACTCAACACTGGTCATAATAACCTTCCATTTCTACTGCTGTAGAACTAACTACCCTTTAGGACAGGGGTGGGGAACATCCAGCCCAAGAGCCTTAAAATATTTTGGTCTGGCCCTGCCAAGGCATTAGGGGTGAGTCAAATATTTGACCAAATATAGCAGGTTAATTTTTAAGTTGATAATTTTGTATGGCCCAGGAATCTACACTAATAAAAGAGAAAGATGCAAATTGACTGTTCCTGGGTGATGCCCACCAGCCAATCAGGCGTGTGTATGCAAATTAACCCACCAAAGATGGCGGGTTGATTTGCATATGCAGGCGCCAAGCAGCCCGGGGCGGGGTGGTCGCTCACGCACACACCAGCGCCAAGCAGCCTGGGTCCCGGGGACGGGTGTCCTCAGGAGCTAGGCCGCTCTGAGCCTGTAGGCCCACGCTAGGCCTGGAACGACCGGGGTCCCGGAACACCCCCAGCCACTCTGGGCCTATGCTCGCAGGCGCCGAGCAGCCAGGGGTGGGGCGGGAACGCCCTCC
>NW_005368707.1:278124-289818 GCF_000412655.1 Myotis brandtii | reverse complement strand
CCATGGCGGGCCTGTGGGCAGCGCACAGGCGCCGAGCGGCCTGGGTCCCAGGGACGCCACTGGAGTGTCCAGTCCTGTCAGCCCCGCCTGGCGGCAGCTGAACTTCCCAATCCTTTTCATTTCTGCAGCCCCTGGACGGGAAGTGAAAACCAAGAGCATGGGGAGCACCAGGAATTCTGGGAATCATAGTTCTGGTGGCAGCCCCTGGGCTGGAAGCAGAAGCCCAGAGTGCGGGGAGCACCAGGAATGCTGGGAATCGTAGTTCTGGTGGCAGATGCGTTGTGGGATCTCCTAGATACTAGAGCAAAGTGAGCCTGGAGCAAGTTACTGTTGCAGGTGTGGGATGGAGGGGCAGCAAATGTAAGAGACATACGTAAAGTCAGAGTGTCGAGGAAAAATTAAAAGGAAGATATCCTGCAACTTCTAGGAAATCTCCACTAATGGAGCAAAGAAAAAAAAAGACCTCTACTATTCTTTGAGCACAAAACCAAACTGGGTTGGGGTCTCAGACAATTCGCTCATATCATTGCAAAGACAGACAGAAACTCCCGGATTGGAGAGGGCTCCCCTGAGGGCTCCCAGATTGGAGAAGGTGCAGGTCGGGCTGAGGGACCCACCCCCTATGCACGAATCTTCGTGCACCGGGCCCCTAGTGATGTTATAAATAGCCAAATGGCCCTTGGATGAAAAAGGTTTCCCATCCCTGCTTTAGGATTTTGATATAATGCAGTCCCTTGCCTCCCTTCTTTCTTTCACCCAGGGCATCTTCAGAAGTAAGTTGGTTTCCTAATACTGAGCCTATACATCTTCTGACCAAGGAAAGTATAGATGTTAGTAAGAAACCCAATAGAGATATTTAGCTACCAGTTAAGTAAAGGTTCCAAATTAATCCTTATCTAAAGTCATTCTAGGAGTCTCTCCTTTCAGTGGACCTTGACATAGGAAAAAAATCACTCAAAAAAAGTTTTAGTTTGATGTCATTAACCCAGAGGATCAGACTAATAAGAGCTACAATTCAAATTTTCCAAGAGAAGCAAAAACTTTAACACTGTATGTTTAAAATATATATGTAATACTATACAGTGGGGCCTTGACTTACGAGTGTCCCTACTAACGAGTTTTTCGAGATACGAGCCGTCTCTCGGCCGATTTTTTGCTTTGAGTTGCGAGCTAAAATTCGGGTTACGAGACAGCTTCAGATACCCCACCGCTAGTTGGCGCAGCGAACGTCACAGTGAACACCACAACATCAGCCCAACGTGTCTCACTCGTTCACATTAAGATTTGACATACGAGTAATTTGAGTTACGAGCTCCGTCATGGAACGAATTAAACTCGTAAGTCAAGGCCCCACTGTATTAATGAAATACTAGTCTTCTATATTTGATAATTTTCAGTGAAACAGAATTTCATCAGATTTTTCTTCTAGCTTTTTAGGTCAAAATCCAATCTCATATATTACTAGAGGTCCGGTGCACGGATTCGTGCACCTGTGGGGGATCTTGGCCTGGCCTGCATCCTCTCGCAATCCAGGACCCCTCAGGGGATGTTGGACTGCCGGTTTTGGCCCGATCCCCGCAGGCCAGGCCAAGGGACCCCACCAGGCCTCTAGTATGCATATAAGATCTTCAGTTAATCTTTCCCTGCCCTCCCCCCTTCTCTCTGAGATTCATCAGTCTGTTCCATGTTTCCATGCCTGTACGTTGAGCATCTACCCCCAGTCGTCAGCCTAACAGAACCGACCACTGTTACACAGTTTTCAATACTGAACAGTTATAGCCCCAAAATACATTCCTATCCCAGCACATAGGATATTACATGTTTTAGCCATCAGTATCCATATATTTTTTTCTTTCCAATTTAATCACTAAATATGATTAAATTGGTTTTATAAATGCTATCAGTTTTATAAAGTAACACCTAACATATTCTTCAACTACTTCTTCTTGGCACATTTGAAAAACAAAAGTATTATTAATCTTATTATGCATACCTCTATTCTTCTAAGAGTGTGAAACAGCCATATTAAGCTTAGAATATTAATTTCTCACTTAAAAGTTTTATTTTATTCTGATTAAATTTGGAAAATAAAGTTATACCATTTCATATCTAATTTTTTGAAAATTTAAAAAACAAAAAAGCCCAAACTGTTGCTAGTGTATCACTTAACTGCTCTGCTAATGTTCGTAATATAATATTGCAGGGATCTCAGTGCTTGGCACAACTTCAATGTTCAAAGAGTAATATGGTTTGATCTTTAGTCAGAATCAAATCCAAAAGTACAAATTAATGATAATTTTTTTAAATCAACAAATGTTTCACTGAATTATATTTCATAATTTTATTTACATTTTTCCCCATCATCATTTATCCCTCTATGCCCTTTTCCAATTCCCCCCCTCCACAATCACCATACTGTGGTTCATGTCCTTAAGTTCTGTTTTATCTTTATTTTTCACTCAATCACTCCACCCCTACCAGCACCCCCAAACCACCAGAGTTGTGCTCTCTGTCTATGAGTCTGTCTACATTTTGTGTGGCATTTCACTTTCTTCATTAAATTCCAACACGAGAGAAATCGTATGGTACTTGTCTCTCTCTCTGACTGGCTTATTTCACTTCTCCAGGTCCATCCATCCTATTCTAAAGGGTAAAATTTTCTTCCTTTTTATAGCAGAGTAGTATTCCATTGTGTAAATGTATCATAGCATTTTTATACACTCATCTACTGAAGGACACTTGGCCTGCTTCCAAATCTTGACTATTATAAATAATGATGCAATTAACATAGGGGTACATATATTCTTTCAAATTAGTGTTTCAAGTTTACTCAGATAAATTCCTAGAAGTAGAAACACCGAGTCATAAGGCAGTCACATTTTTAACTTTTTGAGGTAACTCCATACTGCTATCCACAGTAGCTGCACCAATCTGCATTCCCACCAGCAGTGCATGAGGGGTCCCTTTTCACCACTATTACATAGTTTGATAACATTATTTGATAACAACCATTTAGACAGGTGTGAGGTGATATCTCCTTGTGGTTTTAACTAGCATTTCGCTGATGATTAGTGATGTTGGGCATCTTTTCACATGTCTATTGGCCATCTATCTGTATGTTCTCTTTGGAGAAGTGTCTATTCAAGGCTTTTGTCCATTTTTTAAATTGGATTGTTTGGTTTTTTTTGGTGTTGAGTTTTACCAGTTATTTATATACTAGAGGCCCATTGCAGGAAGATTCCTGCAAGTATAGGGCTTCCTGTGGCTGGAGCGAAGCAGAGAAGGGAGCGAAACCCACGGAGGCGGGCTTTGCTCCCGCCTTCACCGCCCCGCTTGCTTTCCTCCCGTCTCCACCGCCCTGCTTGCTTCTCCGCAGCTTTGCTCCCTTCTGCAGTGCTTGGCTTCCTTCTATCAGTCTTTGCTCTGTGCCTGCATATGCAAATTAACTGCCATCTTTGTTGGGTTAATTTGCATACTCATCTGATTGGCTGGTGGGCATAGCGGAGTGACACCAATTTGCATGTTTCTCTTTTATTAGTGTAGATTTTAGAGATTAACCCCTTATCAGATGTATCACTGGTGAATATGTTCTCCCATTCAGTGGGTTGTCTTTTCATTTGGCTGATGTTTTCCTTTGCTGTGCAAAAACTCTTTAGTTTAATGTAGTCCCATTTGTTTATTTTCTCTTTTATTTCCCTTGCCAAAAAATATATGTCAGAAAAATTATTGGTACATGAGATGTCGGATATTTTAGTGATGTTTTCTTCTAGAATATTTACAGTCTTGCGACTAACCTTTAAGTATTTGATCCATTGTGAGCTTATTCTTGTGTGTAGTGTAAGAAGGTAGTCTAGTTTCATTTTTTGGATGATGATTTGGGGAATTCAAATAGTCACTGTAGGATCGAGTTTTTTCCAAAATGATGGTGAATTAACTGGAAGCTACACTGATACTATCTCAGGACCAAACTGGAATTACAACTAAAATATAGAAAACAAACCAGAATAATAAATAATTTTCATATTATTTCACCTACTATTTTCAAATAGAAAGTTAGTATCAAGGTTTATTACCTTTGGCAACTCCCATTCCGACCTAGATCCATCAGCACTGTAGTAATATTGTCTACCTTGATCATCAACATGCTTGAGCCACTATAAAAACAGAACAGGTGTTATTTTTTAATTTAAATAAAAGTGAGTTTAGGTTTATACAACCAGAGATATTAGTTATTATTCCTATGAATTGTATTCTACCTGCTTTAGAAAACTTCAAAAGAAATTTTTAACAATCTTATGCTAATAGTTACATTTTAAGTTTGGTAAGATTAAATAAACTCAATATTAAATTAAGTTTATTTTCTCTCTCTTTCCTCCAAAGTAAAGCTAGGGGTTCAAGTACCACTAAACAACATAAGAAATATATAACATAAAGATATATATACACACACACACATATATATATATGCACTGAACACAGGGCGACACCCACCCTAAAAAACAGGATTGAGAAATTAATAAAAAGATATTTTTTTCTTCAATCTTTAAATATAAAACTACTAAAAAATTTAAGCCAAACTTCATGTAGGCAACACATCTTACTTACTATGATTAAATAATAGAAAAATATTTCATACAATATAACACAGAGAATATGAGGGGAAACAGACTAAGTACTGCTAATACAAATATATTATCTTGACTGTAATATATATAAATATTACTGATTCCTTATGTTCTAGTGACAAATAATTAAAGCAGAAATGAGAAATAAAAGCCTACCTCCATTCATTCCAAGGGCATGTTCTCTAAACCAGCCCAACTAAACAGTTACCTTCTCTGATGATAAGAGATGTAATATACACATAAAATTTCAATGTGCATTCTCCCAAACTAGTTAATTATTCATAAAATACTAAACTCATGGGTTCTGTTTTACATAACTTGGTTATGAAAGAAAAATGAGTGTAAGAAGTGAGGCAGTATATCATAATAACATACTAAGTAAACTATTCCCAAAATCTATTCTCCATGAAAAATAGTCAGCCCTTTGAATCTGCAGATTTCCCATCTACATATTTAACCAACTGTAGATTGAAAATAAATCCCCAACCTCAATTCCCAGAAAGTTCCAAGGAGCAAAATTTGGATTTTCCAATGTGTCAAGCACTACACTGAATCCACATGAATGAAGTGATGTGTAGGCAGGTCCAGCTTTAGCCCATGTACAAACATAGGTTATTTGCAAATACTATGCCATTTTATATAACGCCAGTATTTGAGCATCCTCAGATTATGGTTATCTGTGGGGAAGAGGAGGGTTCTGGACCAATCCCGCAAGGATACCAAGGACAAGTATATAAAGAAGTATTTTTATTAAACAAGTCTAAACAGAATGACACTTAACAGGCCTACTCTTAAAAAGGTCTGTTCTAAGTGGGTTCTGACACCATAAAAATAATCAATGTAATTGTAAGCAGTTTAAAACCTGAGTCAGTAGTTATATTGAGTTTTCATGTTGTCAACTTACATAACTACAGAATTACAATGAAGAATATTTTCATGAGTTTTTTAAATACTACTAAACTTTTAGTACACAATGATTTTATGAGAGGATTCAACCAAGAAAACTAGATGACAAAAAAGAATGTACCTTTTCATTAGTATAGTCACTGGTATATAAGGTATGCCCACGTTCATCCAACTCTTCTGACCAACCCCTTGGAGGAGAACCACACTGACTATCTGACTGGCTGTAACAAATGTTGTGGCAGTTTTCTTCTGATGAAAGAAGCTATAAATAGTCAGAAACATAAGGAATTTTCTTCTTTGAATAATATAAGTATGCAGCAGTTGAAAATCTAAGAAATAAATTTTATTTGACTTTAAGTACTAAGATATCCTAAATATATTTGAAGAATTAATTTTTAAAACAAATTGTTCACCCTTTTAAATGGTACACTGTACATGCTGAGGTGAAATTAATAATAGTCATTCTATAACATTAATACAAATCTAGAAAAGTTCACCATAATAAAATTGAAAACAAAAGTTTTCACTCATCAGCAAACAAGGACTTCCATGGAAAAGCAGAATATCACCAGTACCTGAGCCCCATCACCCCCCTCCCGTGACTATTCCACCTAAACTTAATTTAGGACGTCAAAGGACAGATTCCCTTGGTCTCTGCCCTTAAAATTTCCACAATTTCAGTAATTATAACTCAACAAAGAAGTCCCTGGCTCAACGCACAAGCATGCCTGAGAGATCCACTCATTGAAATATCTAAAGGTGGGCAAGTGAGAGCAAAAGAGGGAGGCAAGAAGGCAGGAGAGCTGAGATGAGCCACCAACACAGCCCTGCATCAGAGAGCTCAGGGCGGGGCTCAGCCTGGAGAGGGGAGGAATCGGGTTCTGGTTGACAATCCCTTCAGCCAGGAAGAGCAAAGAGATCTGATGGGCATTCCTGCAGAAGCAAATAGTATGAGCTTCAGCTGAGCAGAGACCTGGACAAGGACACAGCACTGAGCTCAGGCTCAGTTGTTAGGTGGTGGGCATTACAGGTAGAGAAACAAAGCTACAAAGCCCTGCCATCACCCGTAGCCTCCCAGAGGCAGCCTCCCTTCACCCTTGGTGTTGGGTTATGGGGCACAATATCTGCAAACACGAGAACTGGTATACAGAATCACTTTTTTCCCTGAACAAAGGGTGCACTCTGTAACCAATTTAGGGGTCAGGGCACACGGGGGACCCATGGAAATTAAGGTCACCATTACTAGGAGGGCAAACAGCAAAGAAACTGGCCAGCTCCCCAGCCCACCCCACCACCAGACATCACAGCTACAGTGAGGAAAGTGTCTGGCTACAGAGAACAACACGGGATCTCACAGATATATATATATGTATCAACAACTTGTGCCCTAGCCAGTTGGGCTCAGTGGCTAGAGCGTCAGACTGTAGACCAAAAGGTCCCGGGTTCAATTCCGGTCAAGGGCACATACCTAGGTTATAGGCTCCTCCCCAGCTCTGGTCGAGGTGCATACAGAAGGCAACCAATTGATGTGCTTCTCTCACATCAATATTTCTCTCTGTCTCTCCCTCCTTCTTCTACATTCTCTAAAAAAATCAATGGAAAAATATCCTCAGGTGAGGACTGAAAAAAAACACAAAACTTGTGATTTAGCACCACCTATTAGAAAATAAGAGAAAGACCCCTTTGCATTAATCTGCTAGAGAAATGCCACTCATATACATAGATGCCTAGACAGAGAAAAAAATCTATCAAATACCACAAATAAACAAGGTAGCAAGGCAGCTCAGAAAGAGAATGAAAAATCTCCAGAAAACAAACTTAAAGACATAAAAATATGTGATATCAATGACAGCAATTTCAAGACTGCAGTTATGAAAATACAAGATATGAGAAAATACAAACAGGCAATTTAATGCACTCAGAAAACATATAAGCATAGAAAATTAACACCATACTGAAAAGACTGAAACTTTAAAAAAGAAGCAACCAAACAAATTCTGAAGACGAAGAACTCAATAAGAGATCAAGAATGAACTAGCAAGCATAGGAAATAGAGCAAAGCAGATGGAGGAAAGGATTAGTGGTATCAAAGAGAGAAATCTAGAAAAGATACAGAAGGAAGAAGAGATTTAAGCATAAAAATGATATATAAGAACTCTAAGAAAACCATCTGACTCCATCAGAAAGAGCAATCCTATATAATAAAAGCATAATATGCAAATCGACCGAAAGGCTGAACAACCACTCAGCGGGGGGGCAGGGCCGGTGAGTAGGCAGCACGAGGCCAGCCAAGGCGTCTGCCAGCGGGCAGAGAGAGGGGACAGTGATGGGGGTGAAGGGCGCAGCAGTGACCAGCAGTGGCAGAGGGACGATAGGAGGGGGGTGGGGGGCAGGCCGCACAGGCTGGTGCCATCCCCTGTTCAGCCTGCCCTATCGCCTCTCATAGAGGGAGGCTGGCAGTGGCGGCAGTGGCAGCAGCAGTGGGTTGATGGGGGCGGCGCCATCCCGATCACCTGCCCAGTCACCTCCTGCAGAGGTGTCAATAGGACATCCCCTGAGGGCTTCTGGACTGTGAAAGGGCACAGGCCGGGCTGACGCCCCCCCCCCCAACAAGTGCACAAATTTTTATGCACTGGGCCTCTATCTACACTAATAAAAGAGAAACATGGTAATTAGCGTACGACCGCTACCCTTTTCATTGGCTAATCAGTGAGTATATGCAAATTAACTGTCAGCCAAGATGGCGGCCGGCAGCCAGGCACTGAAGCGAGCATGAGGCTTGCTTGCTGCGGACTCCAACGTTCCCCGCCTCACTTGCCAGCCTCTCAGTTGCAACTCTAAGCAACTATATACTATGTTGCAAATAAGAAGCTAAACAAAACCCCAGAAAAGGGCTTCCATTCAGCCGGGCTCGGACCGCAACATTGTATCTATGTTTTCAGCAGCGAGGCCTCAGAGCTAAAGCTGGCCCAGAAAAAAAAAAAAAAAGAGAAGAAAACAAGGAGCGGTTGGAAGCTTTAGTCACTCGCCAGCCGGAAAACAGCCCTCAGCCCCTCACCCAGACTGGCCAGGCACCCCAGTGGGGACCCCCACCCTGATCCAGGACACCCTTCAGGGCAAACCAGCCAGCCCCTACCCATGCACCAGGCCTCTATCCTATATAGTAAAAGGGTAATAGGCCTCCCAGCACCGGGATCAGCGGAGCAGCAAGGCTCCCAGCACCGGGATCAGCGTGACAGGGGGCAGCGCCCAAACCCCCTGATCACCCTGTGGCTCTGTGAGTGACAGGGGGCGGGGCCACAACCTCCCTATCCGCCCTGCTCTGTTCGTGACAGGGGAAGGCACCCCAACCCCCTGATCAGCCCTCCTCTGTGCCTGATAGGGGGAAGCTCCCCAATCCCCTGATTGCCCTGCGGCTCTGTGTTTGACAGGGGGGAGCTCCCCAACCCCCTGATCGACCCTGCTCTGTGTGTGACAGGGTACGGAGCCCCAACCCCCCTGATGGGCCCTGCTCTGAGAGTGACAGGGGGCAGCGCCCCAACCCCCTGATCGGGCCTGCTCTGTGCGTGACAGGGGGTGGCGCCGCAACCTCCCCATTGACCCTGCCTTGAGTGTGACGGGCGGCGGTGCCCCAACCCCCCAATCAGCCCAGCTCTGAGCCTGACCAGGGGCTGCACTTAGGGATTGGGCCTGCCCTCTGCCCGGGAGCAGGAGGCCTAAGCCAGCAGGTCATTATCTCCCGAGGGGTCCCAGACTGCGAGAGGGCACAGGCCAGGCTGAGGGACCCCCTCTCCCCTCCGAGTGCACAAATTTTTGTGCACCGGGCCTCTAGTCTATAATAATAAAAGCGTAATACGCTTAATTAGACCGGACGACCTTCCGGACGAAGCCGGGGCTGTGAGGGAAGCCTGGGTCCCAAGTGCCAGAGGGAAGCCGGTGCCAGCAGCCAGGGGAAGGAAGGCCTACTCTTGCACGATTTTCGTGCATCAGGCCTCTAGTATAAGAATAATAGGCATACCAGAAAAAGAGGAAGAAACAGAGAGCCTATTCAAAGAAACAGCTGATAAGAACTTCCCAAACCTATGGAAAGAGCTAGATCCTTGAATCTAAGAAGCAATAACACATAGTCATTTCAATCCAAAGAGGCCTTCTCCAAGGCACATTGTATTAAAACTGTCAAAAATTAATTTTTTTAACAAAGAAAGAATTTTCAAGGCAGCCGGGGGGTAAGGGGAAGGGGAAGGTAACGTATAAAGGAAAGCCCATTACATTATCATCGGACTTCTCAGCAGAAACTCTACAAGCCAGAAGAGAAGTGGGACCAAATATTCAAACTACTGAAAGAGAGAAATTACCAGCGAAGACTAATATATCCAGTAAAGTTATCCTTTAACCCTTTGCAGTCCAATTTTATTTTTGGAATTCAAACAGTCTGGTCCAAATTAATTGACGGTATTGAATGTTGAACTGGTTTGCGGTGTTGACCTCAGCCTCGACGTTGGACCTGCTCCTAGCACCTGGTCTGTCGAGTCAGCCTCCATGTTGGACCGAAAAGGGTTAACTATGAAGGAGAAATAATTTTCTATACATACAGAAACAGAGGGAATTTATCAGAAGACCTCTACTGAAGGAAATACTCAAAGGGGTTATTCTACCTGAAACAAACAACAAAAGGTCACTATGAGTAAGTTCACCAACAAACTTACAACATAACCTGGCTGGTGTGGCTCAGTGGTTGAGCGTCAACCTATGAACCAGGAGGTCAGGGTTGAATTCTCTATCAGGGCACAATTCCCGGTTGGGGCACATGCCTGAGTTGCAGCTCAATCCCCAAGAAGGAGTGTGCAGAAGGCAGCCAATCAATTATTCTCTCTCATCATTGATGTTTCTATCTCTCTCTTCTCTCTGAAATCAATTTAAAAAATATTTTCATTAAAAACAAACTTACAGCATAATTAGAGATAATTTGTGGCAACAAAAACAGGGACAATTTGTGACAATAAAAGGGGAGAGGGTGGAGGTCTGACTTTGCAAAGGAGGATGGACATCAGATACATTCAAAAGAAAAAGAGCTACTATATACATGAAATTTTCTTTTTCATAAACCTAATAGTAACCACACACAAAAACTCAAAACAGAGACACATAGCTTAAAACAAGAGAAAAAAAAAGTGAAGTATGGAATATCACCAAAGAAAAACAGAACCACAAAGAAAAAGAACCAATGGAGGTATAGAGCTACAAGAAAACAAAAGATAAAATGGCTATAGGAAATTTTCATACATCAATAATTATGCTAAATGTAAATGGACTGAATTCACCAATAAAGAGACAGAGAGTCTCTTTGTTTTTGGATCAATAAACAAAACCTAACCATATGCTGCCTTCAGGAGACACATGTAAGTGTCATTTTGTGCAGAAGACATAATTCTGTATATAGAAAAATCTAAAGACTCCACCAAAAACTATTAGAAACAAACAAATACTAAAAGTTGCAGGATACAAAATCAATGCACAAAAATCCACTGTTTTCCTATATACAAACAATGAAACTTCAGAAAAAGAAATGGAGGTGGGGGTTGGGGGAGGGAGAAAATTCCTCTTACAATTACAACCAAAAGAATAAAATACCAAGGAATAAACTTAAATAAGGATGTGAAGACCTATATACTAAAAACTACAAAGCATTATTAAAAGAAGTAGATGTAATACTATCAACAATTATATATATATTAGAGGCCCGGTGCACAAAAATTTGTGCACTCAGGAGGGTCCCTCAGCCCGGCCTGTGCCCTCTCGCAGTCTGGGACCCCTCCGGGAATGACCACCTGCTGGCTTAGGCCCGCTCCCTGGGGGATTGGACCTAAGCTGGCAGTCAAACATCCCTCTGGCATCCTGGGAGCTCTCGGGGGGATGTCCACTTGCCAGCGGGGAGCAGGCCTAGAGGCAGTCGTACATCCTTAGCACTGCTGAGGAGGCGGGAGAAGCTCCCACCACCACCGCTGTACTGGCAGCCGTCAGCCTGGCTTGTGGCTGAGCAGAGCTCCCCCTGTGGGAGCACACTGACCACCAGGGGGCAGCTCCTGCATTGAGCGTCTGCCCCCTGGTGGTCAGTGTGTGTCATAGTGACCAGTCATTCCCAGTCTTTCTGCTGTTAGGGTCA
>NW_005368707.1:273123-278009 GCF_000412655.1 Myotis brandtii | reverse complement strand
ACAGCCCCTTCAGGGTGGAGGTCCCCACTGGGGTGCCTGGCCATTCTGGATGAGGGGCTGATGGCTGTTTGCAGGCTGGTCAAGCCCCCTAGCAGGGACCCTTACCCAATGAGGGTGTGGCAAGCCTGGGTGAGGGGTGGATGACTGTTTGCAGGCTGGCCAAGCCCCCCCAGTGGGGACTCTTACCCAATGAGGGTGTGGCAAGCCTGGGTGAGCGGCGGAAGGCTGTTTGCAGGCTGGCCAAGGCCCCACGTGGGACGTGGGAAGGAAACACCCAACAGGCGTCCCCGATGGGGTGCGTGGCCATACTTGGTGAGGGACTGAGGGCCGTTTTCAGGCTGGCCACACCCCCTTCAGGGTGGAGGGTCCTGCTGGGGTCCCTGGCCAGTCTATGTGAGGGTCTGATGGCTGTTTGCAGGCTGGCCACAGCCCCTTCAGGATGGTCCCTGCTTGGGTGCCTGGCCAGCCTGGGTTAGGGGCTGATGGCTGTTTGCAGGCTTGCCACAGCCCCTTCAGGGTAGGGGACCCCGCTAGGGTGCCTGGCCAGCCTTGGTGAGTGGCTGATGGCTGTTTGCAGGCTGGCCACAGCCCCTTCAGGATGGTCCCTGCTTGGGTGCCTGGCCAGCCTGGGTTAGGGGCTGATGGCTGTTTGCAGGCTGGCCACAGCCCCTTCAGGGTAGGCGTCTGTGGGAAACTGTTTATTGCCTTCACTATCTGATAAGCGTAGACAGAGAACCCCCCGAAGGCTGGGTGCCTTTGAAGCCCTAGCAAAGGTCGGAACTAGGCGCCACCTCTGTTTGTCCAGACAGTGGTAGCTGAAACTACTCCCCCATTTATTATTATGTAAATCCTTGCTGATGGGCTAGTCTGTCTGTTGCCAGGGGTCACCTGCCTAAGGGCTATGCTATGGGTGCATCCCAGATCAATAAAAGCTTGGTGAGGCCTAAGCACCAGTGGAAGTCCTTCCCCTTGAGTTGGACTTGCCCGCCTGGTCCCCCAATATTTCAAATTATGTCTTGTCTCTTCATTTTCATTTGTGTGTGGCTCTGCTTCCAGGTCCTGAACCCTGACCCACGCAGGACGTGGGAAGGAAACACCCAACAGGCGTCCCTGATGGGGTGCGTGGCCATACTTGGTGAGGGACTGAGGGCCGTTTTCAGGCTGGCCACACCCCCTTCAGGGTGGAGGGTCCTGCTGGGGTCCCTGGCCAGTCTATGTGAGGGTCTGATGGCTGTTTGCAGGCTGGCCAAGCCCTCCAGCAGGGACCCTCACCTCATGAGGGTGTGGCCATCCTGGGTGAGGGGCTGATGGCTGTTTACAGGCTGGCCACACCCCCTTCAGGGTAGGGGTCCCCGCTGGGGTGCCTGGCCAGCCTGGGTGAGGGGCTGATGGCTGTTTGCAGGCTGGTCACAGCCCCACCACCCAAGCTCCCAGCGAGGCTGGCTGGAAGCAGGTATCTGAGATTTATTTAGCTTCTATAATTGAAACTTTGTTGCCTTTTGCAGAGGCCACAGCCGGCCAATGCAGGCGGGAAGCTTGGCTTCCTCCACTGCCGGGGCAACCAAGCCTCCTGCTTGCTCCAGCTCATGGCTGCCGGCCGCCATCCTGGTTGGGTTAACTTGCATATAGTCACTCTGACTGGCTGGTGGCCATGGCTTGGGCATAGCAAAGGTACGGTCAATTAGCATCTTTGTCTCTTATTAGTGTAGATATATATATTTTTTTAAAGAGATAGAAAAAGACACAATGAAATGGAAAGATATTCCATGTTCATGGACTTGAAGAATCAACATCGTTAAAAGGGCCATATTACCCAAAGCAATATACAGGTTTAATCCCCATCAAAATCCTAATGTCATTTTTCAAAGAAAGAGAATTGTAAAATTATCAAGTCTGTATGGAACAACAAAAGACCCTGAATAGCAATCCTGAGAAAAAAAGGACAAAGCCAGAGGTATCATACTACCTGACCTCAAAACTGTAATACAGAACTACGATAATCAAAACAGCATGGTACTCGTGAAAAAAAAAGACCACACAGAGCAATAGAACAGAATTAAGAGCCCAGAAATAAAACCACAGGTATATGGGCAAATAATTTTTGACAAAGAGCCAAAAACACACAATGGAAAGGGGGTAGAGGGAAAGTCTCTTCAATAAATGATGCTGGGAAAATTAGAAAGCCACATGCAAAAAAAATGAAACTAGATTACAATTTGACCCATTTTGAATTTAATTCAAAATGAATCAAAGACATAGATCTGAAACAATAAATTACATAATAGAAAACATAAGTGCTATGTTTTCTTATGGACCATGGTCATAGGAAACATTTTATGAATCTGACCCCAAAGGCAAGGGAAGTAAAGGTAAAAAGAAATGAATAGGACTATAAAATACTAAAAAGCATTTGCACAGCAGAAACTGACAACATAACAAAAAGGCAACCAACCAAATGGGAGATGATATTTGCAAACAACAGCTCCAACAAGGGGTTAATATCCAAACTATATAAAGAACTCAACTCATACAACTCAACACCAAATAAACAATCCAATTTAAAAAATGGACAGAGAATGTAAACAGACACTTCTCCCCAAGAAGACATATGAATGGCCAACATATATGAAAAGATGTTCAATTTTACTAGCTATTATGGAAATGCAAATCAAAACTACAATACACCACCTCATACCTATTAGAATGGCTATTAACAACAAGATAGGTAATAATGAGGAGTTAGAAATGAGTAGTCAATTAGGGATGGGATATGGGGGAGAGGAATGAAAAGGGGAGGAGTGACTGAACCCGGCCTTTGGGAGCAGAAACCAGTTCATCAAGCACACCTTGTGTCCCATTTGAAATCACAAGAATCAAGGGGCTGGTCCAGGGCTGAAACAGGGTTGGGGAAAATAGGCAAGAACCCTGAAGTTTAAAATGTATGGATATTGCTAAGGCAGAATTCTTAGAATTTACCAATGGGAAGTTAGCAGGGCACATACTAACCTCAACCAGTGGTTCTCAACCTTCCTAATGCCGTGACCCTTTAATACAGTTCCTCATGTTGTGGTGACCCCCAATTTCATTGTTACAAATTGAACATAATTAAAGCATAGTGATTAATCACAAAAACAATATGTAATTACATATGTGTTTTCCGATGGTCTTAGGCGACCCCTGTGAAAGGGTCATTTGACCCCCAAAGGGGTCGCAACCCACAGATTGAGAACCGCTGCTCTAGACAAAGAAGCTTCGGTGGCAACCTGCTTGGGTACCCTCCCTCCTGCAGCAAGGAGTTTTTCTGTAATAAAACTTTACTTTCTCGGCCCTGCACATATGGCTCATGGTGGAGCATTGACCTATGAACCAGGAGGTCATGGTTCAATTCCCAGTCAGGGGACATGCCCAGGTTGCAGGCTTGATCCCCAGTGTGAGGTGTGCAGAAAGCAGCCGATCATTGATTCTCTCTCATTTTTTGAATTTAATTACAGAGGAGGGGAGAGGGAGAGGCAAATCTCTCCCTCTCCCTCTCCCCTCCTCTGTAATTAAATTTTTAAAAAAATCTAAATAAAAAACTTTACTTTTGCTCATCTCTTTGTGAACTCATTCTTCAATTTTTCGAGACAAGGAACTCTGACCCAAACAGAAATTTAGGCATTAATAATAACTGTTGGAGAGGTTGTGAAGAAAAAGGAACCCTCATTCACTACTGGTGGGAATGTAAACTGGTACAGCCACTACGGAAAACAGTTTGGTAATTCCTAAAAAAATTAAGAATGGACTTAACATATTACCCAGCAATCCCTCTTTTGAGTATCTACCAAAAATCTTGAAAACATTTATTTGCACATCTGAATTCATCCCAGCATTATTCATGGTGGCCAAGACATTGAGACAACCAAAGTGTCCTTCAATGGAGGATTGGATAAAGAAGATGTGGTACATATATACTATTTACTGGAATTATCAAAAATAAAATATCAGACTAAAAAAAGATAATAACAAATACTAGTAAACAATAGACCCTTCATTGTAGGAAAAAAAACTACATAAGATATTATTTGATAAGTGAACAACATGGAATATTAACTGTATACTAAATAGTATATCAGCATTAAATTTTTTCTATGATAAATCTATTTTTCACCAAAAAAAAATGGTTTTGCTGGAAAATGTTCATTTAGTTGAGAGAATAATTATGTTGTCTGCTCCAAATGGTCCAGAAAAAAGTTACTAGAGGGTTGGAGGGAGGAAGAGAGAAATAAAGCAAATGTGGCAAAATATTAACAATTGGTAACTCTACAAGAAATCTCTGATATATGAATTTTTACTGTATTATTCTTTCTACTTTATTGTAGGTTTCAAACTTTTCAAACTAATAAGAGAGGAAGCTTCACCAAACAAATAAAAACACTTTTTTTTTTTAAATTCAAGAACTGGTTTAACATCAAATAAAAATGTAGTTGAGACAGAAACCAAGATGGCGGCATAAACACCGGAAATTGCTGCCTCGTACAACCACTTCAAAAATACAACTAAAAAACAAAACGGACATCATCCAGGACCACAGGAAGGCTGGCTGAGTGGAAATTCTACAACTAGAAGGAAAGATAAAAGCACACTGAGACTCAGAGGAGGTGCGGAAGGAAGTAAAGTGCAGAGGTACGGAGGCGCACGTGGAAAGGGGTGGCAACTGAGGACACGATCGTCTTTTTCAATCAGAAGGGAGTCTCAAGCTCCCGACTGCTCTAAACTCCAGTTCCAGGTGAGTCTCTAGGGACCCAGACTCATACGGGGAGAAACTGGACTGTCTGGCATCGGTCAGAACTCGAGGGCGGCTTTTTTCAGAGGTGCTTGCAGCGATTACCGGGACACTGAGACGTGGG
>NW_005368707.1:262374-271498 GCF_000412655.1 Myotis brandtii | reverse complement strand
AAAAAAGTAGTTGTTGTTGTGGCATCCAGAGGAAAATAGTAAACAGAAAATACATCTTGAAAATTATTGAGAATGAAGCAGAGAGACATAGAAACATTTTTATTAATAAATAAAAAATTTTAAAAAAGAAAAAAAAATGTAGTTGTTGTGGCATCCAGAGGAAAATAGTAAACAGAAAATACATCTTGAAAATTATTGAGAATGAAGCAGAGAGACATAGAGATAACATTTTTAAATATAAGGGAAATCAAGAGACATGACAAACAGAATGAACAGACTAAACATTCATCTACTCAAATTTCCAGAATGAGAAGAGAAAATGAGACACTAGCTTTATAGAGTTAATGGCTATGAGTTTTCCACAACTGATCAAAGATAGGACTCCTAAAATTCAGGGATTCCAACAAAGCCCTGGCAGGAAACAGAAAAGATACCTTCACCTTATCACATCATAGTGAAATTATAGATAGAATATCTTAAAAGTTGTCAGCAAGAAATGACAATCAGACTGACAGATGAATTTTTATCATCAACCATGGAAGCAAGGAACATGAGAGTAAAATCTTTAATAAATTAGAAAAAAACAAACAAGTAAATATTCAACTTAGATCTATATACCTGATAAAGACATTCTTTAAATATAAGGATAAAATAAATAAATTTCCAGATAAATAAAAACTAAAATTCTCTCATGAACAGATCCTCACAAAGGACATTTAAAAGTATGTACTTAAGCTGTAACCGGTTTGGCTCAGTGGATAGAGCATCGGCCTGCGGACTGAAAGGTCCCGGGTTCGATTCTGGTCAAGGGCATGTACCTTGGTTGCGGGCACATCTCCAGTAGGAAGTGTGCAGGAGGCAGCTGATCGATGTTTCTCTCTCATCGATGTTTCTAACTCTCTGTCTCTCTCCCTTCCTCTCTGTAAAAAATCAATAAAATATATTTTTTTTAAAAAAGTATGTACTTAAAATGGTAGGAAAGTTATCCAGATAATCTAATTTATGTAAAGAAATGTGATAAAAGTGGTAGTAAATATGAGGATTAATTTTAAGAGTGACCATGTACAACAAGAATAAAGACAAAAATAAAATAAAATATAAGACAACAATAGCACAACAACATGTATAGTCCTTGTACAGCTTTAAGGAGCAAGAAGCAAAAGCAACACTACTAACATTTAAGACCAGATTGATAACTCTGTGAGAGTTTTCTTGTGTATCATAAGCTATTCAACAGCATCTCTGGTCTCCAACCACTAGAGGCCAGTAGCAGTCTCCCACCTGTAACAACCAAAACTGTCTCCACTAACCTCTAACCCCACACCTCACACCCCACAACCCCTCCCTGAGCAGAACTGTCCCTAGTTGAGAACCTTTGTTCTAGAGGAGTGGTTCTCAACCTTCCTAATGCCGCGACCCTTTAATACAGTTCCTCATGTTGTGGTGACCCCCAACCATAAAATTATTTTCATTGCTACTTCATAACTGTAATTTTGCTACTGCTTTGAATCGTAATGTAAATATCTGATATGCAGGATGTATTTTCATTGTTACAAATTGAACATAATTAAAGCATAGTGATTAATCACAAAAACAATATGTAATTATATATGTGTTTTCTGATGGTCTTAGGCGACCCCTGTGAAAGGGTTGTTCGACCCCCAAAGGGGTCTCGACCCACAGGTTGAGAGCCGCTGTTCTAGAGTGACCACTAAAATAATGTCTCTAAGTTAAGATGGAACACTTGCTCTGTATCAAACCCCACTAAAATAAAAATGGTGAGATATCCTTTAAAAGTCCTAAACCCACAAGAAGAGGGAAAATAAAGAAGAGCCAACAGTCACAACACTCTGGAAGTTGAGACACAGATGAACAAGAAAGCAGAATCTAAACTGGTGGGAGTAGGGAATGAAGTTGGGAAGGGAAGATGAAATCCAATAAATTTATAGAGAAGAATCTTCAAATGGCTCAGGAACTGACGGTATTCCTGGAATTGGGGCTGAAAGCAGGGATACTAACTGGCTGCTGGGAGTGCACCTCTTCCTTATCTCAGCAGAAGTATAGGTATTTATTCCTTCTCAAGAGAGAAAAACAGTACAATTCTTAGTTGGAAGACAACTCAGACAACATAATTAGGACATGGATACCAACAGAAAGAGGGACTAAGGGATTATATGCAAACTGAATGCTAACTACCAAGATCCTGGCAGCCCTGACTTTCTACATAGAAGGTTTTAAGACTTCTGTGGAAACCGATTAGTCTAAAACAGCGGTTCTCAAACTGTGGGTCACGACCCCTTTGGTGGTCGAACAACCCTTTCACAAGGGTCGCCTAAGACCATCCTGCATATCAGATATTTACATTATGATTCATAACAGTAGCAACATTACAGTTATGAAGTAGCAACGAAAATAATTTTATGGTTGGGTCACAACATGAGGAACTGTATTTAAAGGGCTAGAAGGCTGAGAACCACTGGTCTAAAAGGAAAGAGCTAATGGTTCTAACATTGGGGACTCACCAATAAGCAGATGATCCCGCCTGCCATAAAGTTCAAAATGCCTTGCAAATGTAAGAAAAAAAATGATTTCCAACCAGAATTCTACATTCAGGCAAACTAGCAATTAAATATGAGAGCAGAATATAGACATTTTAACAAAGTCTCAACTTTGCCTCCCATGCACAACCTTTCCCAAGAACCAGAAAATATGACCCAGCCACTTTGAAAATATCTATTTTTATACAATTTGTAAGCTGAGACTCTGATATACAAAACACTCTTTTATTTAATGAAATTGAAAGCTAAAAAAACATATTAAAACTTCTTGTGTGTACTTTAAAATTCCTTTAAATTATTCTATAATTTAGCCCTTTCCCCAATCTCCCAAATTACAAGATTTTACTTTATTGTTGATACACAGGATAATTTATTTTCAAATTTTTCTAGGTCTACAATTCAAATAGTTTTTCTAACATTTTTTTATTACAACAACCAGAAACAATTTCTCTCACTATTCTCAATCTCATTCTTAAACACTAAAAGTACAATTTACCACCAAACCAGAGCTATTAATAACCAACTAAAACACAGGACAGAAGAGGGGTTATTAACTACAAAAAGCTTTTAGATTCAGTTAAATACAAGAGGTGTTACCTGATTTTTCTAGCTCCTGATGATACGTTTTTATTATACAAGCCAGCTGCTTTTTATAAGGGCAGGGTGTCCTATGCAAGTGCAGAGCCCCAGTTTATTGAACAGCAGGATTTAACACCCTTTTATCAACCCTACTGAAGCTTTTCCTGCATATCTAGACAGTCCCAAGGAATCTCTACAAACCTCCGAGGTAAGTATTTCTCAAAATACAGCTGGCCAATTCACTGCACCACCCTTCAAGAAGTGTGGGGAAAGGTGAAACTAAGGGTGCAGGGGAAAGATAGTATGAACACCTGTCAGAGAAAATAATGATTTTGAAATAAACTGTGAGACTTACTGGATGGCTCATTTGTAGCAGAGCACTAGATTATACTTATCTCCCTTACATATAAATAAAAAGTGATCTTGTACCTCTAACTGTCAGAAACTGAGAAATATCCTGGTGGCATACCAAACCAATAAAGTATCAGTTTTAATCAGTTAAATATTTGTTTTGGTGTATTTGACTAAGCCACATCATTTTTTTTTCCTTCCTTTTCTTAAAAAAAAACGTCACTGCATGGGCAGTAACAGTGATTGAACTATCATCTAGCACATGTGCACATGAGGGAAACCATTGACACTACACAACTTTAATCCAGTTAATTCTGCAACTAGTAAGCACACTACAAGGTTAGCTTCTGTCTACTAGTTAGAGATTAGACAGTAACTAGCATTAACATAATAAAACCTGCAAAGACGATTTGATATTTTAGAGATTTCAAGTGCACTACCATTTCAATACCAAGACACAAACCTATTCACTCCTTTTGCTCTGAATGATTAAAAATAAAAGGAAGTTTTGTAACTCACTGGTCAACTCCTTGATTACTCATACCTCTTGATCTCCTGGATTTTGGAAATCTTTGCTAATGCTTGTATCTCGAGTCCATCGAGGGGGTTTCCAAGTTCTTTCCTGTGTTCCTCTGTTATAGTAATAACTACGCCCCGAAGTATCTTTATGAGTTTCCCATTCTCCATTAATTTGAATTGCTGGGCTCCCAGGAAGTGGGGGGAGAGTAGACTGGGATATTTTCAGCTCTTGTAGATTAGCATAGACAGGAGAATCTGGACGTCCTTGATTTGGAGGTGTCGTTGCCTGTGAAAAATTTGAAGTATTCATGTTTAAACTAGCATATCATTTATAAATTAAAATTAAATTAAACACAAGATTTATAAAGATACATACTAAAATTCATTTTAAACCTATACAGGAAGTTTCTTTTTAAGGAAGTAACAATTTAACAGTTTCAATATCCCTAGTTTCAAAGAAATTAAAGATTCAAAGAGAATCCAGTGTGATTAATAACTTTCCCTCACTCTGAAAGAATATACAACTAGAAATCAGAAGCTGTGGGTTCTAGTCCAAGATGTGGCACTAACAAGTTATATGACACAGGATCAGATCACTTCACCTCTCTAAAGATGAATTTTTTTATTGGTTGTAAATGAGGAAATTGAATTAAACAACCTGAGTCTCCTTTGGCTCTAAAATTCTAGTATTTTAGGCAATTTTTAAAATATAAAAAGCCTTGCTCTAGCTGGTTTGTCTCAGTAGATAGAGCATCAGCCTTCAGACTGAATGGTCCCGGGTTCGATTCTAGTCAAGGGCACATGCCCGATTGCACACTCAATTCCCAGTAGGGGGTGTGCAGAAAGCAGCAGATCAATGATTCTCTCTCATCATTAATGTTTCTATCTCTCTCTCCCTCTCCCTTCTTCTCTCTCTAAAAATCAATAAAAAATATTTAAAAATATATATAAAGACTTACACATGAGTAACTTAGCAACTACTCAGAAAACTATCAAAAGAAATAATTTTATATTCAAAGCTTTAATATTAAATCAGGAATATAAATGAAAGATAAAGGAGATAGAGTACTTCAGCTAAGAATTTACTACATTCTATTCCTTCTCAGTTACAATTTCTAGGTAGCCATAAACATATAATTTAATTTATTCCTAGTTTCTTTGTGAATTTCCTAACAGTGGAAAAGTAAGAATGAGCAATAACTCTGATTTACAAGCTTAATCTCAAACTAGGTATTTTGTTTTAAATGTCTCACTACATGTCAAGAGCAGAATACTCGTCATACACTTTGCATAAGGACACTGTAAACTGGGTTGCTGAAAAAAAAGCATCCGTCTGAGAAGACCTTTTTATATTGTGTATGCATATTTATGTATATACTAGAGGCCCTGGAGGGGGGGATCCCTCAGCCCGGCCTGCCCCCTCTCACATTCTGGGAGCCCTCAGGAGCGGGAGGCAACCTGGCCATCAGGGGAAGGCGACGCCCCATCACACCTCTGCTGCTGCCACTGCCAGCAGCCCAAGCCTCGGCTGGCCCTGGTTACCTGAGCCTCGGGCGGCCCTGAGCAGCTGGGCAGCTGCCATCTGAGGCTTGCATGTGCCTCGGGCGGCCCTGGGCAGCTGGGGGGCTGAGGGGACTGGGGACTCCGGAGGCAGGCGGGCAGAGCGGCCGCGCCCGCCCCCAGGCACCTGCCATCCAGCAGGGTTAAGAGGACTGGGCGCTGCCATCTTGTGGCTGTGGGCGCTGCCATCTTTGAGGGCATGGCAGTCAATTAGCATATTCCCTCCTTATTGGCTGTGGGCGCCACCATCTTTGCGACGGCGTGAGGGTCAATTCCCTCTTTATTAGATAGGATCATTCCTTTTATGACAGGGTATCTCAACCTCAGCACCACTAGCATTTTGGGACAGATCATTCTTTGCTGTGGGAGGCTATCCTGTGCACTGCAGAATGTTTACTAGCATCTCTGGCCTCTACCCTAGATCAAGGATGGGGGAACTTTTTTTCTGCCAAGGGCCATTTGGATATTTGTAACACCATTCACGGGCCATACAAAATTATCAACTTAAAAATTAGCCTGCCATAGTTGGTCAAACATTTAATTAACTCATCCCTAACACCATGGCAGGGCCAGACCAAATGATTTTGAGGGCCTTATGAGGTCCGCGGGTCAGACGTTCCCCACCTCTAGTCTAGATGATAGTGGCTTCCCCCCCAAGACCTCACTGTGACAACTAAAAATTATTCAGACATTGCCAAATGTTCCCTAGGGACAAAACTGCCCTTGGTTTCGAACCACTGTTTTATCATATAAATCCTAGAATTATACTCAGATGTACAATTACTTCTATAATATACCCATTGTTTTATGAATGCTTAAAGATGTTGAATTAAAAAGGAAAATGTGGATAGATATACTGAATCAGTTTTATTGAAATTAAAGTAACTATAACTTCTCAAACATAAAAAATAAATTTATATTTAAATTTTTTAAAAGGGGGAAAGAGCTAAAACAAATAAATATTATTTGTCTATTAGGTAATTATAATTAATTGAAATCACATAATAAGCTTTAAAAAAGAAAACAGTAAAAATAATCCACAGCTTAAACACATTTAAGAAATGGTTACCTTTGGACTTTGGTCTTTTTACACACAGTAATTATGCCAAACAGTGTACTCAATGATACAAATTATAATTACACAAATTAACATTTTTCTTAAAATGTTACCTTTGAATTTAGATTACTATTGAACAGTATCCTCCTATGAGGAAAATCTATCCATGAAGACAAATTTCCATGTATTTCTCTTCCAAACTAATTCCAATCCTGGTGAATTCCCTAAGATAATAATGCTTCTCTGACTAAAAATTAACTCTGTTAATATAGTAGTTCTATATAGTAAGTCATTTCCCAGAACCTTGTCAAGAGAATATTTATTCAACAAGTATTAAAGAAATTCATATTTATTTCTGATACCTTTACTAAAGTTGAAGAAATAAAAATACCAAGAAACAGCCATTTTCTAAATGATATTTATGGACAAACTCCACTAAATCTTTAGCAAAAAACTAGTTTCTGTTTAAGTAGTTGAAATTTAAACAGTTTTTCCAATTAAAAAAAAAATTTAAACTGCTTCAACACAGTTTATAAGGCAAGCATAATTCCGAAACAAAAGCAAAGAATTAAATGAAAGAAAATCATAAGCCAATCTCACTTATAAATAAAAATGTTAACTAAAACATTAGCAATCAAATCCAGTATTAATAAATAAATTGGGGAAAAAGCAGAAATGTTAAGAAAGTCTGTCTTTAGGAAATCTCACTGTAATCCTTTACATTAACAGAACAACATGGTCATCTCCACAGACCAACAAATCAATTGATCAAATTCAACATGGAATCAGAATAAAACTCAGCAAGTGAGGAATAGGTGATACCTCCTATTAATTTGACTTTTAAAAATTACATAGAATAAATATCATATTTAGCAGGACCCTGATGAAAAGCACTGTCATTAACGTCAATAATAATCTGCTTTCACCACTCTTATTCAAGATAGCACTGGAAGTCCTAGCCACAGGGATCAGACAAGAAGAAAACATAAAAGGTATCCAAACTGGAAAGGAGGAATTAAAACTCATTATTCACAGATGACATGATACTATACATAGAAAACACTAAAGACCCCACCAAAAAACTACCAGATTTAATACATAAATTTGGAAAAGCAGCAGCATACAAAATTAACACACAGAACTTGATGGCATTTTATACAACAATAATGAACTCTCTCAGAAAAGGAAACTAAAAAAAAATCTCATATACCACTGCAAAAAAAAAATCCAAAAACAATAAGGTACTTAGGAATAAACCTAACCAAGGAGGTAAAAGACTGTATTTGGAAAACTATAGGACACTATAAAAAGAAATAGAGGAAGATACAAACAAGTGGAAGCATATACCATGTTCATGGATTGGAAGACTTAACATCATTAAAATGTCCAAACTACCCAAAGCAAACTATAGGTTCAACACAATTCCTATTAAAATGCCAATGGAATATTTCACAGATCTAAAACAAATATTCCAAAAATATATATGGAACAAAAAAAAAAACCTGAATAGCCTCAGTAATCTTGAGAAAGAAGAAAAAAGTTGGAGGGATCAAAATACCAGATATCAAACTATATTACAAAGCCACTGTAATCAAAACAGCCTGATACTGGCACAAGAACAAGCATACAGATCCATGCAACAGGACAGAGAACCCAGAAATCGACCCAAGCCATTATGCTCAATTAATATTTGACAAAGCAAACAAGAGCATATAATAGAGTAAAGGCAGTCTCTACAATAAATGGAATTGGGAAAATTGGCCAGATAACATGCAAAAAAAAAAAAAAAAGGAAACTCGACTAAAAACTTACAACATACACAAGAATAAACTCAAAATGGATAAAAGACTTAAATATAAGTTGTGAAACCATAAAAATCCTAGAAGTAACCATAGGCATCAAAATCTCAGATATCTCTCATAGCAATATATTTACAGATACATCTCCTAGGGCAAGGGAAAAAATTAACAAATGGGACTACTAGGTGTATTGGTTAATAATGCAGATTTTGTAATCAAAGGAAACACAATAATTTCAAGAGAAACATCAAAAGTGCTTCATTCAAAGTAATGTCCATCGCTAGCTACACATTTCCCCCATCTTTAGGTAATTTGTGGATACCATCCCAATAGAACTTTTCTTGTTTTGAGGCAAACCATTCACAGACCCAATTTTCCACTTCTTTGTATGTTTTGAAGTGCTGCTCAGAAAGTGCATGTGCCATCTATCAGAACAAGTGGTAATCTGAAGGAGCAAGGTCTGGTGAATACAGCGGGTGAGTTAATACTTCCCAGGCAAGATCTTTTAACATGTCTTTAACTGGTTTTGAAGTGTGTGATGGTGTGTTATCATGAAGCAAAATTACTTTGCTGTGTCTTCTGGAACATTCTGGTCATTTCACGATCAAAGCGTGCTTCAAATTGATTATTTGTTGTTGGTAGCTATCAGTATTAACGGTTTCACCTGGTTTTAGAAGCTCATAATACACCACACCTTCCTG